>NW_026725510.1:0-59516 GCF_029784015.1 Lycium ferocissimum
TCTCTATGGCCTCCATTGACATTTATCTTTTTTCTTCTTTTTCTGAAATTTTTTCATCAACTTCTCCCTTCAAATTTTATTTAAATGAAAGGCTTATTAATTCAAAATTAACTGAAATCATAGGATAAGGCTTATAAACCATCGTTATTACTACTATTGGTTAGCCTCTTCAACTATCTACAATCAGATTTACAAGACAATAACACTCCATAATTATAATAATACCAATAAAGGCTAATTTGGAGAAAAAAGAGTAAAAGCTTATTAATATTTAAACAATATATAGTGCTAGGCAAAAGAAATATGAGGTGCACCACTCATAGGATTTTTTAAAAAGATTTTATGTAATTTTAAAAATATTTTACCTTAAAATTTGTTGAATATTAAAGATGGCCTTATTTATTTATATTATACTAATTAACACTATTAATCTCTTTTCCTGAAACCTTTCCAATCCCTTCGTTGGTATACCCTTTTCCCTCCCATTAACCTCATCATCAATGTTATTCATACCATTTCCTTAAATCACTCTTTTCCTTCTTCGTTTTTATTTATATGTACTTTCTTAGTTTCTTTGACGTATTGTATCCAGTCCAGGCAAGTAACAAGCCTTGCATTTTTTCTTCTTTTTTGATTATTTTATCTTAAAAGTTTAGAGTGTAAATCAGGCACCATCACCTTGAAGAAACGTCTGTTAATTGGAAGTTCCTCTTCCATTGTAGAAGGAGAAGAAGATAGCATTTTTAAGGTTTGCAAATGATGACAATTTTCCCTATATTCGTGGACAAGTTTATTATGAAACACAAATATAATACTCGATGTAGAGGTGGAGTAACACTGCCAATGTGTTTTTTTATTTTATCAGATTTTGCAAAGGGTCGATTCCGTCAGACTTGTCGAAATAAGTAATTTTGACTTCTCTGATTTTGTAACACTCCGTACCTTTAACCTAAGCTTTGACCATGATCCTAGACTTAGAAAACCAGATAAAGAATGTGGGAATTTGAAATTTCCTCTTCAGTTGTAAGATGGTGGTTTACGCCCATGAACAGTGACCGTATTTCAAGTCGTAAACTGGTACCAAAGATTTCTGAGCATTCTGGAATTTGGCATTTGGAGGTTACATTGTTAAATACGGACCGTATTTCAAAATACAGCCTGTATTTCAAAGCGTATTTGGAATTTGGGAAAACTTCCTTGATGAAAGTTGTAGAGCTTTGAAATACCTTTCCAACGGTATATTATGGGGGTCAAACGGACATCTGTGCAAAGAGTTATGACCATTTTATTGAGGAGACTGTTACACTCTGTATCTTAGAACTAAGGTTAGACTCATGTCATTATAGCTTTAGTGGAAAAACTGAAGGTTTGAACGTTTTGCGAAAATGGTTGATTGGCCTACTTCGGGCAGCCATAACTCCTTGATTAGTTGGGAATTTGGAAAAGTACCCTTAATGAAAGTTGTAGTACGTAGAAATACCTTTCTAACGATATAAGGACCGTGCCAATCGAGAGATCGGAGCAAGGAGATATGATCGTCTCAATATGGCTAATAGTAAGGCACTTAAAATTCTATAGAATCGGCTAAGTTTTCGATACGTCTGCTTTCCAGTCAAACTCCGTATCTTAGAACTAAGGTTAGACTCATGTCATTAGAGCTTTAGTGGAAAAACTGAAGGTTTGAACGTTTTGTGAAAATGGTTGATAGGCCTACTTCGGGCAGTCATAACTCCTTGATTAGTTGGGAATTTGGGAAAGTACCCTTATTGAAAGTTGTAGCACGTAGAAATACCTTTCTAACGATATAAGGACCAGGCCAATCAGAGATCGAAGCAAGGAGATATGATCGTCTCAATATGGCTAATAGTAAGGCACTTAAAATTCTATAGAATCGGCTAAATTTTCGATACGTCCGCCTTCCAAATTTCGTGAAAATACGTTGGGAATTTGAGGAAACTTAAAACATGAAAGTTTTAGCCCTTTGAAATATCTTTCCAACGGTATATTGTGAAGCCCAAACAGAGCTCTGTACAGGAAGCTATGTCCATTTTACCGAACACTATGCAGAACCTACACGGGTCCCTTGTGAGGGCGCGTGCGGTATCCCCGCGTCGCGCACCGATCGCACAAAAAACCCCTCTCTGAATATTGACCTGCAGGGGGTCGTGCGCTGCATGTGCGTCGCGGGCCCATCGCATAACAGGTCCGGTTTCGGGTCAAAAATCGGGATTTCGCGTTTTAAGTTATATTTAAGCTTGGGGTTTATTTCCCTAACACCCCTAGTCACGAAAAATCACCCTAAAGTCAGAGGGAACAAGTCAAGCCTCAAGAACCCTCCAAGGTAAGTTTTATCATGATTCTAGATTGAATTCAAGTCCCTAATCCCTTCCTAACTTGAGTAAACCCTTCCAATCGATAGAGTTGTGAGTGGAACATTATTTTGGGCGTGGAAACACTAGAACTCGAATTCAAGAGGATTGAACGTCAAAAAGGTAATGCTTTTACACTCTAATCATTCATAATAGTGAATTGATGAGTTCTTGGGAGAATAGTAAATGGGTTTAGTAAAGAGAATTACACGAACTATAGTAGGGTTTTGGATTGTTGACTTGAGATTGTTATAATGATATGGGTGATGGAGAATGATGTTAATTACACCTAATTAAGATTTTAGAATCACCTAGAAGTAATAGAATGGGAATTGGGTGAAGAAACACCATTAATGGAGATTGTGGAGCTTTATGCCCGCTAAGTGTTTGATGAAATGCTTAGATGACCAAAGCATGAATATTATTGCTAATATAGAATTCCTTTGACTTGTATTGATATAGATCAAAGTTGAAAGGGTTGACGAACATTGTATTACGCTAAAGGATGGAATTAAGGTATGTGAGGCTAACTATCTACGTTAGGAATGTTCATGATTCTCTCTACGCCTCATTCTTCATACTTGTCGGTAATTTGACTCGGAATACAATTTAGCCCTAGTTTTATGATATGTTGTAGAATCGTTATCTTCTAGGTTACGATTCTGAGAATTCGTTCATGGTTGTCGATTTGAATATCATGAACTCGGCACGTAATCTTTATAGACTTATGTATTGTTACCACATGAGTCTCGATCAGAAATTCAAGATGCTCGAAACGATCGGTGTTTTCAATTCGGTCCGACGCATGTCTATTTCGATTCGGCATTGTTCATTGTTGTTATGGTCTCGGTCCTTATTAATTAACCATAATTAAACATATGTGATTTTGCCCAAGGGCACGACGGTCTTGTGTATATGTATACATGGCCGAGGCCATTGGACGCACTACTTGAGGCCATATGACGTATAGGCGGGGGCCATGGTCGGGCGAGGCCATTGGTGACCGTGACGCTACTAGGCCGAGGCCTGACGCACTTAGGCCGAGCCGTTGGTCGACGCGCTACTAGGCGGGAGCCATAGCGTGCGTTTATTATTGGGCGAGGCCCCGCGTATACAAACACGGATAATACGGATGATTCGAGGGATACGGAAGCGGGGAGTATTCATATCTCTACTTCCTTGCTATTACGATTAAGATTATCGATTTCGGTATTTTATTGCTTCGGTTGCTTTACATACCGGTACAATTCAAAGTGCGATGTCCTTTTATTGCTTGCGGGGCCTGCATCGCGCGAATGACGACTCGGCTTTTTAGGAGTGCACGTATCGGCTACGGTGAGCCTAAATTCCTTCGGGGCATTGTCAGCTATTTAGTTATTTCGGTTATAGACAACTCTATTATTCGGTATTCTTAGAGGCTTCGTAGACACGGTTCGGACGGTCGGATATTTATTATGTTAGCCTTGTTGGCAATTGTTCGATTGTTTTGGTTTAAGCCATGTTGGCTACGTTCGGATATTTCGGATCGTCTAAGTATTTTTCCGCATTATGATTTCGTCGGACCTTTAGTATATCGGCATGTGTTTAGTTGTTTCCACGTTCGATTTATGTATTTGATATCACGTGTTGATTCGGCCCGACGGTGGTTCGCTCGGTCACGTGCGGTCGGGCACGGTTCAGTGTTACGTCCGGAGCCCGAGTTCGGGCCGTGACGCAGACGCAACGCGGTCCGGTCCACGAGAATACGAACCGTATTTCAAAATTCAGCCCGTCTTTCAAAAATACGCCGGCATTTTCTTTGGGCGTAAAAATTTAATTTTCGAACGGTATATATTCATCCATATCAGTTCAAATCATTATTTTTCATTCCTTCAAGCCCTAGAACGACCTCCTACCCTCTCCCATCATCAAGAACACCAAGGTAAGCCTACTCTAATTATTCCAAGTCAATTCAAATACATATCCTTGTAATCTAAACAAGAAATCATCATTCCTAAACTAGAGTTTTCAAGAAAACCCATCTCAAGGTTCAAGATTCAAGATTTTGGAAATCTTCTCCAAAGTTCAAGTCTTTAATTCAAGTTTGAAGCATTACCAGGTATGTAGGGTTGCTATCTATGTGTGGGAACATCATTGTTCTTCCCCACACCTCTTAATCCATAAAGTATGAATCCTTATGAAAACTAGGGTTTCAATACCATGCTCATGACAACCTTAGGTCCATGTCTATGATTATATTATGTATGAATTGCTATTATTCTATCATTGTGTTCTTAATAACTCTATATGATTATTGAGAACAGTCCGTAATCTATGAAAACCCATATCTCGTATTCCATAGGTTCTTGCATGCATGTTTTTAGCTAAAAATGATTATTTCATGAATATCCTACATGTCTGCAAGTTTTCATGCAACTATATTATATAATTACTTTCATGCCATGATACAAGATACATACATGCTAAATACAAGCTATTTCATGAAACCATGTTTACAAGTTATTTCGTGAAATCATGATTACAAGTCAAGTACAAGTTAATTCACGAAAATCATGGGCTTAGCCAATTATATCATGTTCATGTTTTTGGAGTCACAGAATTACCGAGAAGGCTCGGATACGAAACTACGTAGCCACCGTAGGACAAGGATCCCCTGCCCAGTTAGGACGATTCTTTAATTTTACACTGAATGGATCCATCAGGCACGTTACCACCTTATACCCTGGCAAGGTATGGGAGCTCTGCTGGTCTCGCGAGGTACCAAACTCCACGTACCCACGTGGTAATATCACATGATCGGTTTATGAAATGCTCTCCCTACTTATCATGTTTTATTTATGTTATATATATATGTACCCATGCTCATGCTCATGCTCATGTTCATGTCCAGGTTTTCAGTTTCAGTTCTTATCATGTTATTCTATGTCCCATGTTTTAGTTACTTTACATACCAGTACATTCAATGTGCTGACGTCCCCTTTTATTGCCCGGGCGCCTACATTTCACGATGCAGGTACTAATTTATAGGACGACGCATATCGCTCGCAGAGGGACACGCATTCGTATCACTATTGGTGAGCCCCATTTTATTCGGGGTTTAGTCAACTCTTTATTTTATGATTAGCTATGCATCTAAGGTATCTTTGGGGCCTTGTCCCGCCGAGTATGTTTTCATGTTCGGCACTTATGTTAGAGGTTTCATAGACTAAACAAGTCAGTTATGTCGTATCGCGTTTTCGAGTCGTATAGCCATTTTGGCTCATTCATGTTATTTCCGCACTCATGTTTAAACAAGTATTTTGATTAAGTATTATGACTTATTGCATTTTATAAAGGCTCATCATGCATTCACGTTATATTCCGCTCATGTTATGCCTCATGATGATTCAGCAAGCCATGTGATTCGCTCGGTCACGCGTACGCAAGGCACCGAGTGCCGTGTTACGCCCAGGCCATGGTTCGGGGCGTGACAGATGTATTGGTTTCAATTTATTTGTTTAAAATATATGTGATTTAAATTTCCAAATTTGAGTTAGAGGTTCTCGATTCATAACTTTCTTTTTATTTTTTTGCAGGGGAAAATTATCATAAAGCATAAAAGCAAAGCATAGAATAGATCTTAAAAGAAAATTAAATCCCTGAAGAGGTACCTTTTTATTGATTTCTTCAGAAAACTTGCTCAACATATTCTACATAGATATGTAATTAAATAAAAAATCTTCTTTAATAAAGACAATCAGGAATCTATTATTTCTCATAGATTTACTGTAAATTTCATTACTGGTGGCTTATTAAGTGCAGAAATTATGTTCTAAGACTAAAGAGGTCGGTCAAGGAGATTGATTGATTAATGCATTATGAGGAATGATCTCAGGTGGCTTTTGTTAGATGCATTTAAGCTGATGTTATGTTTGTACTTCTTTTAATTTACTTTCATTGTTGTTCTTAAATTTTATTATGTGTTATGGCATGTATCATGCAGTTATATATATGTAGATCATTTTTTTTTTTTGCGCCTACCTACCGAATTTTAAATATTTGTAGGGACAATATATAAAGAATGAATATGTATTGTTTACATCAAACGGTGGATTAATATATTGTGAGACATTTAATTGAGTAAAAAAAGATAAAAAGAAGTATGGGTGAAGTTTCTTTTATCGAAATTCTAAGTCGGATAATGTATAACATAATATTGAATTGAACTTTGGTTGAGAAAGTTGATTCGTGTTACTTATTATTGGTAAAAAAATGCTCTATATTTTCTTTTGTTTTTTTGCACGTTCATTGATAACTTTACTACATCCAGTTATTGTTACTATATGTAACTATTTGCATATAAAAAGATATTCTTAACACTACTACTATTTTAAGGCATTTGAGAAAGCTATCTTTATAGACGACGAGTCAGTAATTTGTGCACTTTCCATAACATATCATCAATATATTTAGGATACTTGAAATGTAGATAGCTAATTTATGATCTTCTTATGAGATTCCACAAAGAATTATAATGAACGTATTGGTATTTGTGACTTAATTCAATTATAGAGAATTCAGTTTTATGTGTGTAACAAGATTTTTTTTTTACCTTTTCTATAAATTTATAACATTATCATTTCATCAATTTATTCATATCTTTTCTACTGCGTGAAGCGCGGTTAAATTCACTAGTTAGATTTATATAACCATAAAATGTATAGAAAATTAGACGTTTACTCTTGTGACGTGGATGCACCATTCTTTTCCAGGGGTTATATAAATGACTTCTTAATACTATATTAAGTTAGTTTTAGGAAGGAACTTTATAAAATTAGGGGTAAGAGAAGTGCAGCTGATCCTTATGTCTTTCATCAAGGTGCAGAGGTAGAAGTCCGGCTACGAATTTAGAAACTTTTGCTCAAATAATGTATTTTGTGAAAAAAAATTCATTAAATATATATAATATATATAATTGTTAGCACTTGAAGTTATCATTCTAAATTTAAAAACTCATAACATTGACCCATCTCTAGGTTTCACCTTAGAAAAATGGTGAAAGTCGATATACAAGGCTCGAAACCTCTAATGGTGGGTATTAGTATGTGAGGGTCGGTCAAACTTTCGGCACGCGTTGTAAGACTAGTTGCTTAGTATTTTTAAATTAAACTTCGAAAAAATAATGCAGATCACATTATTGAATTGTATTTTAAGATAATTATAGTGTCATTACTCTGGGGAGAAAGAAGTTTTAATTTGAAAAGTAAACGAATAAGTGAAAATTGGGATAAAGTTTTTTTGTTAAGGTAACACTTAATTTGGGATGGAGGGAGTATAAAAAAACTTATTTAATGTTTTTGCTAAAGACATAGATGAATGAACAAGTTATTTGAGAAAAGTGTTAATTACCTAGATGTTATGTTATTTTTATGTTGGAATAGTGTATAGGAAAAAATGAGTTCTAATTTGGAAAATGAAGCTATATATAATATAAAGTTAGGCATAGACAAAGTGATGTGATATTTTTTGCATTTTTTTGTTCATTTCTCAGCATAATCTGGTAAAGCCTTCATAAAGTAAATATTGCTTGACAATAAAGGCCAAGTAACTGCCTAATTGACTCAGCCCACGTAGCATAACAGTAACTTCGGATTAAGCGTGCAATCTTGGGAAAAAAAAAAAAAAAAAAAACTGGATTAAAGTGACGTTTTGAAGAGGGATTATTTTATTTGTTACAGAGTCGCCACTTGAAATTGAGTTTTGGTGTTCCAAGTCACCTTATGAATCCCTAATCAAAAGGAAATGACTCTATTTTTATTGGTCTATGAAACAAAAGATCGGGTAAGGAATTCTGTTGACCGGGGAGAAGGTATTAGGCATTCCCCAAGTCCCGTGGTTCTAGCACGGTCGCTTTATCGACTTGTGTTCAATTAAAGTGGCTTAAATTATTTTGGATAAAATGTGTTTATTAGCTATGCCTATGATTTGCTTAAATATTGTTGACCTTTTACTAGTCTTGACTAAGACGCGTAGTTGCGACCTTGCTTCAATCTCGACATATTTGCTTTGAGAAAATTTATACGCGTAAACATATATATATAGACCTTTTATTTCTACTAACAATCGATTAATTTTAACATCTCATTAATTATAGGCCTAAACTAAATTATTTATTAGATCCCTTTTGGACCATTATCGAAGAAATGGTATCACTTATTAATATATTTTAACCTCCATAGGTACCAAACACTAAATTTTTTTAAAAATAAAAATCTTTGGATAGAATATTAACTCGAACTATAAATTTCACGTCCATATAAAATTGAAATGTATGAAAAATTACAAATTAATATATTAAAACCACCATATAAATATAGCATTTACAAATAATATCTTATCTACTTCATTTTCTAACTTTATCTAATAAAAATAAGACCTTTCATCAAATCCATGAAACACATATATAAGATATCACACAAATATTTATATCAAAATGTACTCTTTTCCTAATTTAAAATAATTTAAAAAAATTTGTGCATATATCTCCACTGGATTTTGAAAATTTTAAATAGTAAACTTAAAAATGTATATTTATTTCTATATGTTATAAATCAAATATTAGACAAACCAAATAGGTATAAATCAATTTTGAGGAAAAACAATTTTAAAAAATAGAAAAATATTTATCAACATTTAGACAAACTTTCAAAAATACATAAACCCATCTAAATAAATGTTGAATTATCATATACTCAAATTTACTTATCAAAAAAAGAATAAAAAAAAAAATACTTAAAATGTGACTATATTTTTTTTAAAGGTAAATGACTTAATATGGGAGACGATTAAGGATTTTTGGATGACAATATAATATTGTCCTAGCTTAAAAGGGCTATACATACAAGATTATCTTTTCAAATTCTTTCATTAAAGATTTAATAGAAAATATAGATATATTGCATAATTTGTGTTTAATTGAAATAATTTTTTTTATTTTTATAACAAACAAAAGCAATGTTTTAAAATAATTTTAAACAAAACTTGTTAAAACATATATAATGTTTTTATACCAACCAAGATAATGTAAAAAATAATAATATTTACTATCAAAATATTAAACAACACTATTCATCAACGTACTCGAAAAATTATACCATTTAATTTATAAATATTTGAAATATATATGAGAATTAAATCAAAGTCAAACTTACACTTCTTAAAACTTATTTTAAATTAAACATGATCCAAATTAACTAGTTTTTTAATATATCTAAATTTATTAGCTTAAACACGAAAACCAACTCTTAATTTAGAAAAAAAAAGTTTTAATATACCACAAACATTAGGTTGAAAAATATAAGTATTAAAATATGCAATTTCTCATGAATAAATATTATGGAAAACAAAACAATTTAATACAACTTTTATTAAAAAATCGTTTTTTAAAGTTAAAGAACAAATGAAGATAAAAGTAGATAAAAAGATGCTTTATTTTATTATTAGCCTATTAATTATTATTAATTATATATTAATTATTAACTATTATGTATTATTATTATTATTATTATTATTATTAAAATTTAACCGGAATTATTATTATTTTATTAACCACAAAACTTGGAAACCTATTAAATATGAATATGAAATCAATGATAAATCTAAATCAATTTATTTTAAAAATAGACTAAAATAGAATCCAAAGTTCACAATATTGGTATTAACATCCTATTTTAGTAAAAAAAAATAAACTCATAATCATACTCAAACTTATTATTAAAGAGTTGTGATGCAACAAAACAACTTTGAAGATATGTTTAATTTACATAATCGTAAGAAATATAAAACGAAAATGACAAGTCAAAAATGGTTTCAAAATTATGTTGCATTTTGAGATAACTAACTCAATAACGATGCACTTTAATATATTATCATGCTTTATTTTCAAAATTGAAAGTAATTAATAAACAAAGAGAGAGGAGAGATTGAACCTTCGGAAAGTTTTCCTTTCGATTAATAAGAGCTTTATTACAATAAACTCCTAAAAATAAATAGAGTAAGACCTGTGTAGTAAGAACAAAATAACTAAACCGTTGAGCTCGAAAACCGCGAACTCCACTAAGATTCTCAAATTTTCACAACCTTTTAAAGCGAGATGTTATGGTTTATTCTCTCTTGTTTCTCTTTTGCTATTCAAAACGAAGATGAACATGGATTTTTTTTTTTTTGCTCTCTGTGTTTTTGTGTTTTTTTTTTTTTCTCGTTGTGTTCTCCTTTTTTGTACGTGTAGTGTGTGTTTATATAGATATATGTGTTTGTTTGTTGCAGGAGTAACGTGAGGATTTTTAAGGATAATTACGTTTTGATGGTTTAAGGGATAGGATTAGTTTTTTTTTTTTAGGAGATTTGGTTTGAGTTTTGGTGAGAGATAAGGGGTGAAGTGAGGGTGTGAGTCTGAGGTTTGTGTTATGGGAGTTTGGGAGGTGATTTGGGGGGAGGAATTTGGGGATGGAGGAATTTTTTTTTTTGAATTAGAGAGATTAGTTTTTTTAGGGAGTTTTAATGTGGGTGTGCATGTGTGTGATAGTAGTAGGGAAATCTTGATTTTAGTGGCTTTGTAGTTTTATTTTTATTTTTTTTTTTTTTTTTTTTTTGTTTTAACGCTTTTCCAACTTAATTTTGGTTTTAACTAGTTTTAAAATATATAAAAAAAAAAATTAAATAGCTAATCCAAAATAAAATATAACTAATAACTATACTAAAATCACTAGCTTATTTATTAAAATTTAAATTAGAAGAAAATATTTTTTTATAAAATCTTTCTTTTTTTAAAAAAAAAAAATAGAGACAAAACTTATCCTAAAATGTGACTCTGTTTTTTTTTTTTTTTGTAGTTTTCAATTTTTAAAAGTAAGACTTACTAAAAAATGAAATAAAAATTAAAATATTTGATCTAGACCTACAAGAAGTATTTAAACGCTAAAAATGGTGTAAAAACTTATGTTTGGTCAAAAATTAGGTGTTTACAGAATGTCCCTCTTTGCTTGGAAACATGAAGAGTTTTCAGGCAAAGACGTGAACACTGTGACTGATTTTTGACCTGACCATTATTTGAAAGGCGAAAAGAAATAAAAGAAAAGGATGTGACCGAGTCCTTGTTTTGGGCATCCTACATATTCCGGGTTATAAGGGAATCAGGTCACGTGTAGTTCAAGTGGGTAAAAGGATGGAAGGATGAGTTGGAGAATCGAGTGAGGTCCCGTCGAGGTTCCGGTTCGTGGCTCCTGTTATTACATAAAAAGAATGAAAAATACAATAAATGATGAAAGGAAATACAAGGTCCTATTTACTCTACTTGTCTTGAACCTTCCTTTAGACCTTCACTTGGATCTTCAGTTATCACCTCACCTTCTTTCGGTGGGTACCTTGATCTCAAAGTATGATCTTGAAGTTAGAATTTGAGACTTCAACTTGCAACTTGGAATGAGTTGTTGATGCTCTTCCGAATAATAGTTCGTAGAATATTCTTGGATGCTTGTTTCTTGATTAGAAGTTGAGAAGATGTATCTTGAGACGTTGGGCCGCCTTATGTGTCAAAGCTAACTCTAGCTGCCTTCGAGATTTGAACATTCTTCTTTCTCTGACCAAATATGGAACTTCATTCTTGAATATCAATTCTGTGCTTGCGGGCGAACCTGCAAGCCATCAAAGACAAACAAAACGAACAAAATTTTTCTGCCCCAGTTTGTACTAGGAAAATTTTGTGAGTGTTAGCAAAATCATAAACCACTTGGGACTATATTCGGAGGTAATCAACTCGAAATTTAAAAACATGACTTTATTTTGAGGTAGTCGACCTGAAAGCATGACTATGATTTTGAGGGTAGTCAACCTATAAAAATATGACTTTATTATGAGGTAGTAGTCAACCTATGAAAAAAAATGACTATATTCTGAGGTAGTCAACCTAAAATTTAAATACGTGACTGTATTTCTGAGGTAGTCAACCTGAAAATATGACTTTATTTGGAGGTAGTCAACTAAAATTTAAATTTGAAATTTAAAAATATGACTTTATTTGGAGGTAGTCAACCTATGAAATGAAAATATGACTTTATTTGGAGGTAGTCAACCTCGAATTGAAAATATGACTTTATTTGGAGGTAGTCAACCTGAAATTTAAAAATATGACTTTATTTGGAGGTAGTCAACCTAAAATTTAAAAATATGACTTTATTGTGAGGTAGTCAACCTATGAAAATATGACTTTATTTGGAGGTAGTCAACCTGAAATTTAAAACATGACTTTATTCGAGGTAGTCAACCTATGAAAATATGACTTTATTTGGAGGTAGTCAACTATGAAATTTAAATAAACATATGAAATTTAAATACGTGATATTCGAGGCAGTCAACCTATGAAAATATGACTTTATTTGGAGGTAGTCAACCTGAAATTTAAAAACATGACTTATATTCTGAGGTAGTCAACCTATGAAAATATGACTTTATTTGGAGGTAGTCAACCTGAAATTTAAAAACATGACTTATATTCTGAGGTAGTCAACCTATGAAAATATGACTTTATTCGGAGGTAGTCAACCTAAAAAAATTTAAAAAATATGACTTTATTTGGAGGTGACCTATGAAAATATGACTTTATTTGAAGGTAGTCAACCTAAAATTTAAAAACATGACTTATATTCTGAGGTAGTCAACCTATGAAAATATGACTTTATTGTGAGGCAGTCAACCTAAAAATATGACTTTATTTGGAGGCAGTCAACCTAAATTTAAAAAATGACTTTATTCGAGGTAGTCAACCTATGAAAATATGACTTTATTCAACAGCCGAAAATATGAGAAAAAAATAGGATTTTTGTTCCCTAAAATGCAACCAGGGAATGTCGTACCCTGTGAAGACATGAAAAGAAATAGGGGTTTTTGTTCCCTAAAATGCAACCTGTGAAGACATGGAATGTTTTCGTTCCCTAAAATAATGTCGTACCCTGTGAAGGCATGAAAAAAGAGTAGGGTTTTTGTTCCCTAAAATGCAACCAAGGATTGTCGTACCTTGTGAATGCCTGAAAAAAATAGGGTTTTTTTCCCTAAAATGCAAAAATGAAGACATGAAAAAAAAAAAGTAGAGATTTTTGTTCCCTAAAATACAATCAATAATAACATGATTATATGCATATCAAAGGAAATTTGAGAACTTCACTTTATGGCGTTCGTCTCTCTTTTTTTTTTTTTTCAAGAATGGTTTTCCAAAATTTCTTTGCCCCTGTTTTCAATCAAAGAAAAATTTGTTAGTCTTAAAATGGTGGTCGGTTTGTGGTCTTCACTCGCTGTGGAAATTGTCTTAGAGCCCATCCCACTTCAAGAAAACGAGGCTGATGGTGATCGACGAAATTCCTCAGAAACTATCTCTGCTTGCGAGAGACCTTGATCTTTCAATGCCCACCTTGACTATTTTGTACCCAGTATCATTTTGTGTATGCGGTGTAACCGATCTTATTCTTAGAGCGAATTTTTGTTGTGGTGATCCTTCCCCCTAGTACCTCGAAATAATGCTTTGCTTTTCGGGTAGTTCAATTTCCTGGATAGATCACAAATGGCTTTATGCCGTTGCCGATGCGGTGCGTGCCCAATAGTCTTTGCTCTGTACCGCTAGGAAACTGTAGTCAATTTTGCAGCCTTTTCTTTGCTCTTGAATTTGACGCAAGATTATACCGAAAGGGACTCAAAAAACATACTAGAGATAAGGAGAAGAAAATGACAAAAAAAAAAAAAAAAAAAAAAAATAAAAGGAGTTATGTTTAAACAAAAAGGTGTCCCTTTCGGGGAAAGAGGGAAGAGACTTATCTGGAGGTATATGCCGACTTCAATGAATCATGACATGCATTTTGGACTGGACGCTTGATCCATCTGAGCTGTCTAAATCTCAAAATATAATACCCTTCAATCCAAAACCGAGCTCTCTACCTTGATCGTGTTCATGCCGGAATAGAAGAAACTCATTCGATCAATGGTTCCCTTTGCGGGTCTTCACCAACTGACCTCTCTCAACTTACAATCATCTTATAGTGCCCTTGAGGGTTTTCACCAATAAGACTCTCTCTCTTTTTTTTTTTTTTTTTTTTTTTTTGAACTCACAATCGTCTTATAGTGCCCGTGAGGGTTTTCACCAATAAGACTCTCTTTTTTTTTTTTTTTTGAACTTACTATCGCCTTATAGTGCCCGTAAGGGTTTTCACCAATAAGACTCTCTCATTTTTTTTTTTTTTTTTTTTTTTTTTTTTTAACTTACTATCGCCTTATAGTGCCCGTAAGGGTTTTCACCAGTAAGACTCTCTCATTTTAATTTTCTCCTTGCGCTCAAATAAAGTGTTGTATGCATCACCATAGTCGTGGCACGCTAATTTGACATTCTCAAAGATCGATTAGAAGGTCTTAAAGGGGAAAGGCAAAAGAATCATAGATTGAATTACAACTTTGGAACCTTTTTATGAAATATCTGGAAGAGAAAAAAAAAAAAAAAAAAAAAATGTCCCAGTTTCTTCGAATACTAGGAGAATATGATTTTTCTTTTCTTTTGAGTGGTGGGACCGAACCCCGAAATAGGGCTGCCTACGTATCCTTTAGGAATCAGGTCGAACGTAGTTCAATGAAACACATTTGATTTTGATTTTGTTTTTTTTTTTTTTTTTTTTTTTTTTTTTTTTTTTTTTCTACATTAGTTCCAAAGAGGGGAAAACAAAGAAAATGTAAACAAAGCTCAACAGGGCTAGAAAGGGGTGACCGGTGTTTGGATAGTGAGAACGATAGCCTTTCGTCATCCCAACCTGAAAATGCCAAGTACCATAGCGTCGAAGTGAAAGCATATCAAACATAATATCTTTTGACTGAGTCTGCGTTAATGGCTATGTCAGCCACCTTTCCTTCTATATCGGACAACTGCAAAGCTCCCTTTGACAACTTTTTGTTTGATAACATAAGGGCCCTGCCAATTTGGGGCGAATTTTCCCCTCGCTTCTTCTTGGTGCGGAAGGATGCGTTTCATAACAAGTTGGCCCACCTCAAAATGTCTTGGACGCACCTTCTTGTTGTAAGTGCGAGCCATCCTTTTTGGTATAACTGGCCAAAGCAAACCGCCGTCAACCGCTTTTCATCGATTAACGACAATTGTTCTAGTCTAGACTTGACCCATTCAGTGTCATCAATCTCTGCTTCAACAATGATTCGAAGAGAGGGGATCTCTACTTCTGCTGGTATGACCGCCTCAGTTCCATAAACCAATAAGTAAGGAGTTGCGCCAACAGACGTGCGGATAGTCGTGCGGTACCCTAAAAGAGCAAAAGGCAATTTCTCTTGCCATTGCCTAGATCCTTGTACCATCTTCCTGAGGATCTTCTTGATGTTTTTGTTTGCAGCTTCAACAACTCCATTGGCTTTGGGTCGATAAGGGGTAGAGTTGTGATGCACAATTTTAAATTGCTCACATACCTCCTTCATGAGATGACTATTAAGATTGGTTGCATTGTCCGTGATAATGGTCTTTGGTATACCAAAACGACATATGATGTTAGAGTGAACAAAGTCTACCACCGCTTTCTTGGTGATCGATTTGAACGTAACGACTTCTACCCATTTGGTGAAGTAGTCAATGGCAACTAGAATGAATCGTGCCCATTAGAAGCTTTTGGCTCAATTGGCCCAATAACATCTATCCCCCAAGCTACGAAAGGCCAAGGAGCGGACATAGGGTGCAACTCCGAAGGGGGCGAATGAATGCGGTCACTGTGAATTTGGCACTGATGACACTTGCGAACAAAGCGAAAACAATCTCGCTCCATGGTAAGCCAATAGTATCCTGCTCGAAGAATCTTCTTTGCTAGAACATAACCGTTCATGTGCGGGCCACATACTCCGGAGTGCACTTCGTTCATGATCATTTCAGCTTCTTGGGTATTCACACATCTTAACAAATTCAAATCCGGGGTCCTTTTGTATAAGATCTCCCCACTCAGAAAGAAACCATTGGAAAGTCGCCTAATAGTTCTTTTTTGATCTCCATCGGCATGTATTGGATATTCTTTTGTTTTTAGGAATCTTTTGATATCGTGATACCATGGCTCACCATTTGGCTCTACTTCAATTGTATTGCAATAACCATGTTGATCCCTAATCTGAATCTCTAACGGATTAATGTAAGCATTGCCCGGGTATGGAAGCATTGAGGCTAAAGTAGCCAAGGCATCAGCCAACTCATTGTGAAATGCGGGAATATATCTGAACTCGATTGACTTAAACCTTTTGCTAAGGTCCTCCAAACATTGTTTGTACGGAATGAGCTTGATGTCTCGAGTTTCCCATTCACCCTGAGCTGCCGAATGAGTAAGTCAGAATCTCCCAAAACTATTAACTCATGTGCATCCAGATGTATTGCCATGTTTAAACCCATTATGCAAGCTTCATATTCCGCTGTATTATTGGTACAGAAGAAACGAAGTCGTGTTGTGGCGGGATAATGATGCCCCGTTGGTGAAATGAGAATTGCCCCAATCCCGACACCTTTAATGTTGACCGCCCCATCAAAGTATAATTTCCAGACGTGACTGTCATCGCGAACTTCTTCCTCAACTGAATTAATCTCTTCATCAGGAAAATAAGTATTCAAAGGCTCATACTCATCGTCCTGGGTTTTACGCAAATGATCGGCCAATGCTTGTGCTTTCATAGCGGTGCGGGTGACATAGACAATGTCGAACTCCGTAAGTAAAATCGCCACTTTGCTAACCTTCCACTCGGCATAGGTTTCTGAAAGATATACTTCAAAGGATCCATTCGAGATATGAGGTGAGTCGTATAGGATGAAAGATAGTGCTTCAGTTTCTGGGCGACCCAAGTCAAAGCGCAACACGTTCTTTCTAAAAATGTGTATTTTACCTCATAGCTTGTGAACTTCTTGCTCAAATAATAGATCGTTTGTTCCCTGTGGCATCATGTTGTCCTAGAACGCACCCGAAGGAATTATCCATCACTGACAGATACAAAAACAAAGGCCTACCGGTTACGGCGGGACAAGCACTGGAGGGTTCGATAAATATTCCTTAATCTTATCAAAAGCCTCTTGACACTCGTCTGTCCACTTGATGGCGGCATCCTTCTTCAACATCTTGAATATGGGCTCGCATGTAGTGGTGCGTTGAGCAATGAACCTACTGATGTAGTTCAACCTACCAAGAAGACTCATGACTTCAGTTCTGTTCTTCGGGGGTGGTAATTCCCGAATGGCCTTTATCTTGGAGGGGTCTAATTCAATTCCTCGCCGGCTAACTATAAACCCCAAAAGTTTTCCGGATGGGACTCCAAACGCACACTTGGCCGGATTGAGCTTGAGGTTGTACTTGCGCAATCTTTCAAAGAACTTTCTCAGATCACGCACATGGTCAGCTTGAGTTTTGGACTTAATGATCACATCATCGACATATACTTCGATTTCTTTATGCATCATGTCATGCAAGATAGTAGTCATAGCTCTCATGTAAGTTGCCCCTGCGTTCTTCAAACCAAATGGCATGACCCTGTAACAGTAAGTACCCCATGGGGTGGTGAAGGCGGTCTTTTCTGCATCCTCTTCATCCATCAAAATTTGGTGATACCCGGCATAACAATCCACAAAAGATTGAATCTCGTGTTTGGCACAATTGTCAACAAGAATGTGGATGTTAGGCAAGGGAAAGTTGTCCTTTGGACTAGCTTTGTTCAAATCTCTATAGTCAACACAAACTCTGGTTTTCCCATCCTTCTTTGGTACGGGAACAACATTTGCCAGCCATGTAGTAAATCGGACGACCACGATCACATTTGCACTCAATTGCTTCATGATTTCCTTTTTAATCTATCACTCACCTCTTTCTTAAATTTTCTTTGCTTTTGTTGGTGGTGGGAAATCGGGGTATGTAGGAAGTTTGTGCACTACCGGATCAACGCTCAAACCCGGCATGTCATCATAAGACCAAGCGAACACATCTTTATATTCAAACAAAACCATGGATTATGTCATCTCTGGTCTTTTGTTCGGCATGAATGCTTATCTTTGTTTCTCTAGTTTCTTCAGAAGTTCCCAAATTAATTGCCTCGGTTTCATTTAGATTAGGCTTAGGCTTATTCTCAAATTGATCCAGTTCCTTTTTTATTTCTTCAAAAGCCTCTTCTTCATCATATTCATCAACCTCTTGATTCGTTGTTTCGAGATTAGACAGACTCTTTAAGATGCGGACGTGAATTCCGCATGCATGTCATGTTATTAAAGCGGCATTAATGAAAGGCGAAATGAAAATTAAATAACAAAATTAGGGAAAAGGAGAAGATAAAATTGACTAAAAAAATGGAACTTCATTTTATTGAATTGGAAAGGATAGAAGGGTTAACATAGAGCATAGAAACTAAACTATTTGGATTACCACCCGAGAGAATAATCCAAATATAGAAAAATAGCAAAATAAACTACCAAGACTCCTTCTTTGTGGGGAGAGGAGTAGCTTCCCGGTTGGTGAGCTTGACTTCGGGCCAATACGTTGCACATCCGCATGACTAGTGCCTTCACCAATCGAACCATGTTTACTCCATAGAAAATTTCTTTGAGACCTTGACATATTTCATCCACGTCATCTTGGACAGACATGTCCTTATTCTCTTCAAACTGTGACCTAGTAAAAGACTCGGCAATGTGGGGAACTGGCTTTGGCAATTTCCAAACCTTATTTTTCTGCTCTTTTGCCCATTTTCTGTCAGCATTAGTTGGCCTAAAACCCAAACCAAAAGTATCTTGATTACCAAATGGAGAGATAGGGTCAACAATTCCTTGCAATGACACCCCCAAACCCTTTCCTGGCTCGTAACCATTTTGCAGCATTTGTGTAGCCACCATGATTGAAATAGAGGATAGACGAGGTTCTAAGATAGGCTTCCCTTCCATAAACTGATCAGCTGCCACTATTTCAAAGGTCTGAAATACGAGGGATTCACAACCTTCCTTGGCCTCGACATATGGGACAGAAGGGTCTCTATATATTGAAAGATCATCTTCACCATGAACAATAATTTCTTGTTTCTCATATTCAAACTTGACCACTTGGTGTAAAGTAGATGGCACCGCTCTGGCTGCATGGATCCATGGCCTTCCTAAAAGCAAGTTGTAGGAAGTGTCCATGTCTATAACTTGGAATGTGATCCCAAAATCAACAGGTCCAATTTTTAAAGTAAGATCAATCTCACCAATGGTGTCTCTTTTTGCGCCATCGAAAGCTCGAACACACACATTGTTAGTACGAATTCTATCTTGCTGATTTTCAAACTCCGCAAAGTAGAAGAGGGGCAAATGTCCACACCGAGCCTCCGTCAATCATGACTCTTTTCACATAATGTTCTTCACATTTGACAGTTAAATGCAAAGCCTTATTATGTCCAGCTCCTTCCACAGGCAACTCCTCATCGGTGAAAGTGATTCTATTCACCTCAAATATTCTATTGGCCATCTTTTCCAGGTGACTTACAGTTGTTTTGTCCGAAACATGTGCCTCGTTCAGAATTCTAATCAATGCTTGACGGTGCTCTTTAGAATGTATGAGCAAAGATAGCAATGAAATCTGAGCAGGAGTTTTTCTCAACTGATCAACAATAGAGTAATCCTGAACTTTCATCTTCTTCATGAACTCTTCAGCTTCTTCTTCAGTGATAGGTTTTTTCACCGAAAATTGGCTATCCCTGGCTTGCTTGGCTCTCCTTAATTCTTCTGGAGCATAGCACCTTCCAGAACGCGTTAAGCCACTGGTTTCATCTATTTCTTCAACAATCTCTTTGCCCTTGTAAGTCATAGTGGTTTTGTTGTAGTTCCATGGGACAGTTTTCATACTTGTCACTGGAAGTTGTGTCGTGTGCTTTATCACAATTGGTTCTATCATCTTTCCTAAACCATTCTGATTTTGACCAAACCTAGGAAAACCACTAGGAACATATAATTTTGGTCCAGTCACTGATATCTCTTTTTTCTTTGTGGCTCCAGGGACATACAATATCAACTTCCCCGAGCCCTTGAGATTTGCATTAGAACTTACACCTTTTACAATCAACGGTGCTTCTTGTGCGGACTTTGTCACCATACCCAACCCTTCTTTTAAGGTTTCAATTTCCATTACTGTTTTGCTTGTTTGCTTGTATTCCTTATCGTCACAGATCATCCCAACAACATGAGCATTGTTGTGAGCAGGAAGTGGGTTGTTGGTGACATTCGGAGCCTCTTCGTCATGTATCACGATTGCTTTGTCATCAATTAGCTTCTCAATGGCTCTCTTCAAAGTAAAACAATTTTCCGTGCTATGACCCGGAGTGTTAGAATGATATTCGCACCTGACAGTGGGGTCAAAACCTCTTGCATTTGGGTTCACATTATACGGCATGATAGGTTCAATCAAACCCAATTGTATCAACTTTCGCAGCAGGCTTGTGTATGATTCTCCGATTGGGGTAAAGTTTTCCCTCTGTCCTTGCTCTCTTACATAATCAGTCTTAGGACGTGGATTATAAGGTGCTTGAAAATTTTGTTGTTGGGGACGAAAGCCTTGTGGAGCGGCGCCCTCCATTGTTGGCGTTGAGGAGGTCGGGCATATGCACGGGTGTTGAAAACCGTATATTGGGGCGGAGCAATTGAGTAGTGGGGATCCTGATGCGGATAAAAATGTTGAGGTGAGTTGGATTGTCCCTGTTGGACTTGGTGGTTTGTCCCCCTTTGAGCAGCACTAGACCCTGATGCCATCATGGATCCTTCCTCTTTCTTTTTTCGATTTCCAAAACCACCAGACCCATTTTGAATGGCTTGGGTGGTAGCCTTGAGTGCTACTTGACTCACAATTTTGCCAGACTTGATGCCATTTTCAACCATTTCCCCAACTTTAATTGCTTCTGCGAATGTCTTTCCCACTGTGGAAAGCAAGTAGTGGAAGTAATCAGGTTCTTGTGCCTGGAGGAAAACATCAATCATTTCCGACTCCTTCATCGGCGGTTTGACCCTGGCAGCTTGTTCTCTCCACTTGATAGCATATTCTCTAAAACTCTCGGTAGGCTTTTTCTTCATACTGCGAGAGAAGTGCGATCAGGCACAATATCAATGTTATACTGAAATTGTCGAACAAAATCTCCTGCCATGTCATCCCATGTAGGCCAATTAGAAATATCTTGATCGATGAACCATTCTGAGGCAATTCCCGCTAGACTTTCTCCAAAATATGCCATGAGTAATTCTTCCTTATTCCCTGCCCCTCTTAGTTGGTTACAATACTTCTTCAAGTGTGCTACGGGGTCGCCGTGACCATCGTACTTCTCAAACTTCGGAGTCTTAAAACCAAGGGGCAAATGAACATTGGGGAACATGCATAAATCTCTGAATGAGACGCTTTTTGGACCTCCTAATCCTTGCATATTCCTCACACTTTGCTCTAGACTCTTCATTTTTCTAGCCATTTCTTCTTGTTCCTCATTCTTGGCAGTTTTCTCGATCTCGACAGGGGAACTATCTTCTTTGAAAAGGGTTATATGTGTCTGGGACTTTAAAGGTCAATTCCGGAGAATAATATTGATCGTGGTGACCTTTAGATGGAGGCTCATTATTGGACTTCTGTACAAACGTTGGTTGAGGGATTGTAGTAGTTTGTACAGTGGGGATGAAAAGTGGGTTATTTCTGAGGGGTGCATTTAGAGGGCGCACAGTGGAAGTTCCGGCAGTGTTGGATATGTTAACATGTGGACCAAATCCAGGAGGAAAAAGTGGATCATTTGTCGAGGTTTCAATGGGAATTGACATAGTCACATCCGGGAATCCAGGGATTGAAGATGGTGGAGCTTGCCCATTCATCCAAGCCTGGTACATGTCAGCCATTTGTTGTCTCAACATCCTTACTTCCTCTGCTGATGTTGATTCATGTTGAACCATCTGACCTCTAGATTCATCACCGTCTGACTCGTTTCCATCCTTATGGGCCATTATCCCCTTTCTTTTGGACCTTGTGTTATATTCGTGAGGAGCCAGTTCAACCACAAACCAACCACCTTATCTTTAAGACAAGAACAAACAAGTTAGGGTTTAGCATTTTACAGATATTAATCACACGTTGTATGCCATGTACCTAAATTATTTCCCATCTAATATGAGCATCGGAAGGCTTTCATGTTTCATCCCGGCTTTTAGGTGAATTCACTTCTTATTTTACTTATTTATTTTTTCCTCTTTCGGTGATTTTGAAGTATTTTGATCGAACCCATTAAGGGGTGCCTACGTATCATGTTAAACATGAATCAGATCATTACGTAGTTCATGAAAAAGAACAAATTTGGATTTTTTGAATCAACTAAAAATATTTTTATTGACTTTCAAATTAGTATTTTTCAATACAAAGATGTAAAGGAAAATAACCAAAAAGAAAGGCGCCATAGACTCAAAAAGACTAAATCAAAACTAGAACATCTAAAACAAGCTAAAAATAAAGACTCGAAAAGAGTCAATCTTAAAATATAACTACTGAACTAAAACTCCTAATAATTATAACTAAACTTCAATCTTCGGAAATCTGCGATCTTCTATGTGAACCAATGCATATCTGCTCAAGGTGCTTCTGGCCCAGGCTGACCCCCTAACATGCGGTATATTTGCTTCAGTTCTGCCGCAAAGTGGCGTGCAAAGGTAGGTACCTCTCTAGCAAATTGCTCATAATCCATCCCCTGACAGTCCAGGCAACTTTGAGCAGTATGAACAGCTAAATTGTGGACATGTTCTCTAACATCTCGATAATTCCGCTCCAGGTCTTGGACTTGCTGCCGGCGAGTATTGGCTATCTCTCTTATACCTGCCTCATTGTTCAATGCCAATTCAAGCTGGTTTCGGATCCTTGCTCGATCATTCATTAATTGGTTCCTTTCTACATCAAACCGAACTCTCTCTTTATCGAATTCAACTTGTTGTCGAGTTTGCAGGGCCAAGAATTGAGCTTTCTCCTCTTCAAAACGCGCTTTCTCCGCATTAAAGAAATCTTCCTTCTTATCGAGTTCCCTCTGTAACACATCAACGGCTTCTGTAACAATGCCCAAATCCTCGTATAAGGTCTGAATTGTAGAGCGATGTTTCCTCTCAGCCGTTTTTTGGGCTGCCCTAACTCTAGCATCCATCTCTACCTCCATCTGGGCCAAATCCTCTCTGGCGCTTTTAGTTCTTTATCGACAAAGCATGTAGAGTGGACTGATAGTTCTCTTCAACTTCAAACCGAGCTTGCTTGATTCTGACCTCAACCTCTGCCTCCTTATCTCTTGCCTCTTTTACAGACCCTTCAGGCCTAACCTTGAGGGGAGCTTGATCATGAAACCAGTGAAAGTACAAGAGATCTATCTCTCCTTGATCACGATCCTCTATCATAGTACTCAAACCTAGGACCCGATGGCCGCCCCAAATTCTTTGAGCTTCTGATTCTCGACGCCGATCTTCTGATTTTACCTCCCATACAAAATTCTGCATGTTCTCAACAATAGGTACGATTTGCCTCCGACCTAAGCGGCGTAAAACTCGAAGTGGAGCATACGGTTGAAACCCTCTGAGGCCCATTAGAACGAAAAAGGGCCGATAAGAAGACATGTAGATCACCTCAGCCGAAGGAAACCAATGATAATTCCAAGTAATCTGAGAAGCTGTCAACTCACGAAGATACTCTGCCCAAGCCTTGACGCCGTTTGGTAATTTTTTCCTTAATTCCTCCACCCTGTCTAGATGATCTAAGATATTGCTCTTCCAATCAGATTTGAATTTTGACTGGTAATGATGGCGGTATAAGTGCTCTAGAAACCACACTTGTAATAAAGTGTTACAACCTTCAAAATATTTTTCACCCTCTCTGCATTCAGTCAAAGCACGATATATATCAGCTAGGATCATTGGTAAGATGGTGGAATCTTCTCTCTTCATCATAGCTGTGACTATCCCAGACAAACGAATGTCGATTTTTCTGTCTCGTCTAGGAAAAACCATGGTTCCCAGGAATGCTACCATGAATGCTTCTTGCCTATGCTTTTCCCATGTAACGTAGTGATTCCCATTTTTTAGTTGCTTTCCATATTGTAGAAATCCTTGTTTGTTTCCATATCTCGCATATAAGAACTCCAAAGTAACCCATCCATTGTCCAAACATGCCATACGAGGGTGGTTAAGGTGCATTTGCTCCAAAAATTTATTTCCACTAACATTTCTCGGAGCTAGAGGCGTTTTGTTACGAAGGTTCTTTCCTAACCCCGTGAAACCACCTAGTTCTTCCAGTGTAGGAGTCAACTCAAAATCTCTAAAGCGGAAGACGTTGTTTGCAGAGTCCCAGAACGGAATTAAAGCCTCAATTAGGTCCCTGTCAGGGCTTATTCTCATAATATCTGTGAGGAATGCCAGATGTTTAAATATCGGGGTCTGTAGATAATGACCCATGTCGTTCCACCAAGCCAGGAGTAGCGGTGGGGTTTTGTCTGCAATCATAAACTCTGGGGGTTCATTGATTTCTTCAACTGCTTCATCTCTTGGCCTTTTATCACATCTCATCGGTATCATTTTTGCCTATTTAGAAAAATAAAAAGGACTTCGAATTAAGACCTAAACACAAAAGAAAAATAAAATAAAAAAATAAAGTAAAAAAAAAATGTAAAAAGTGGCTATTTTTCACAAAAACAACCCTTATATGCTTTTGTAGCAAGATTTTAGGGTTATCTTGGCAAAATCGGCCAGACGCGAAAACTAAAGTACTATAATGATTTTTTTTTTTTTTAAAAGTGGGCCGAACCTGAAGGAGGTTTCCTACAACAAAGGATTTTTTTTTTTTTTTTTTAAAAAAATTCTTAAAAAAAAAAAAAGACTTTTTTTTTTTTTTGTGAAAAGACAAAAGACTAGATTCTTTCTGGTTGTTTATTAAAAAAAATGGGTATATAATAGATCTCTTTCTTCGTTTTACTAATCACCCTAAAAGCCGATCAACAATGAACAACCATTCCGAATAATATTGCAAATAGCACATATGATGCACATGTTGGTCAAGAGAAACGGGTGCCTGTCTTAGACGGACTCGGCCCCTGTGCCGAGCCCCACTAGGTCAAATGCAAGTGATGCAAACAAAGCGCGGCCTACTAGGGATACCATGTCTGAGTTCCAGTTCTACTAAGGTTAAACCTAATGGAGAAAGGTATCTAGACTGGCTGTAAAACGAGCGGACGACTCGAGTCGGGCGAGGGACAACGTACCGGTAGCAGCGCTTTCCGGCTTTGTTGTGGGTCCTCCCCATCCTAAACATGTGTGACTATAAATCCTTCACCAGGGACCAAGGGCCCACTGGCTTTATCTTAGCAGAAGTGGGGTGCGTAGTCGCAATTCCCGTTTTTGTGGCAAAAATGTATTATTGAAGACTCAGAGGGGGTGCGCGAGAGAAGACAAATATATTGCAGTTCAATAATATCAAAGCAGTAAATAAGCAGGCATAGAGCACATTAGTCCCATATATACAAAATATCCAAAAAAAAAATAAATAAATAAATAAATAACACAAGCCAAACATAAGTCAATATACAAAGCTCGAATTCTGGTTATCCCCAGCGGAGTCGCCATCTGTCACACCCCTTTTTTACCCCTCTTAAAAGGATGTTAAAAAGAGTTTTTCCAATTAAAGTGACGTTTTGAAAAGGGATTATTTATTTTACAGAGCCGCCACTTGGAATTGAGTTTTGGTGTTCCAAGTCACCTTATGAATCCCTAATCAAAAGGAAATGACTCTATTTTTATTGATCTGCGAAAACAAAAATCCGGGTAAGGAATTCTGTTGACCGAGGGGAAGGTGTGAGGCACCCCTCGAGTCCCGTGGTTCTAGCACGGTCGCTTTATCAACTTGTGTTTGGCTTAAATTATTTTGAATAAAATGTGTTTATTTAGCTATGCCTATGATTCGCTTAAATATTATTGACCTTTTACTAGTCTTGACTAAGACGCGTAGTTGCGACCTTAGCCTCGACATACATCAGCCAAGACGCGTAAACGCGACCTTAACTTGCGTATCGCACCTAGAATTTTTAACCTATTCGCGTTGCCTAAACCATGATGATTATTTGGTCCCTTTTCCACTCATATTATATCGAAGAAACCCAACAAATCTTTTTTAGATATATTTTAAAACCAACAGATCACACTAAATTGGAAGAAAATCGTGGATACAGTCATATAAACGAACTACCAATTGCAACAGAGAAAAGGAGAAATGTATAGATAAATTATACAAATTAATATATTATGATTTATTTTTTATGATATAAATATAGTACAAATAATATTCTTAGTGTACGCATGATTCTAATTATCTAATGTATAGACAAAAACCTACTGCAAATGCATGGCATGCTGAAGATATAAAATATTTATAGTAGAAATGTACCATGAATATTAAAAGCATAACCAAAAAATTGTGCATATATCTAGTGGATTTATGAAAATATTTTTAGCATAAACTTATAAGTGTATTTATTTTGTATTTCATCTATATGTTATAAATCAAATATTAGGGACAAATTAGGTATATTAACTTATTGAGGAAAACAATTTTATTTCATCTGATTAAGAAAAATATGTTAGTGTGATTAGGAGAGTGTAAATTGGATTGCCCACAGTCCAAGTCCAAATAAATGTTGGGAAGTGCTATTTTTCCTCAACCGACTCTTATTAAGAATAAAATATTGTACGTTAGATGTGACTATATTTGTCAAGTTTAGAGGTTATACTTAATTTAGGAGACCTTAATTTAAGGAATCAAATATAATGACCCTAACTTAAGGGATTAGTTTTAATCCTCCCTTATTCGTATTCTTTCATTATAATTAGTTTCTAGAAATCTCTTTGCTGATTACTACACGTGCACAATATTGTGTTATAATTGTTAATAATTTTTTTTTATTTTTGAAACAAATCAAAAGCAATGTTATTCAGTAAAATAATAGGTAAACAAGAAAAGAAAAACATATATAATGTAAAAATACCAACCAAGATATAATGTAAAAAATACCAACCAAGATTTACTATTCAAGCAATTTAAACAAAACTTTCATCAACGTACATAGCGTAAACCCATTTAACCAAATATTTGAAATATATATGAGATGCGAGTCCAAAATACACTCAGGTGTAAATTAAACATGATCCATTACGTTATTAACTAGGATTTTAATATATCTATTGGACATTTATTAGCTTAAATACTGCAAACCCTCTTAGTTGTGTTAGAAAAAAAAAACGTTTTTACTATACCACAAACATGAGGTTGAAAAATATAAGTATTAAAACTAAGCAAATTCTGAATGAACAAAATATTATGGAATCAACAAAAGGTCAATCCTTTTTACTCAACTTTTATTAAAAGAATCGTTTTTTACCTTTTACTTTTAAAAGACATCAGTAGTGCTCTTATTATTATTATTATTATTATTATTATTATTATTATTATTATTATTATTATTATTATTATTATTATTATTATTATTATTATTATTATTATTATTATTATTATTATTATTATTATTATTATTATTATTATTATTATTATTATTATTATTATTATTATTATTATTATTATTATTATTAAAGTAACCACCTATTCAAACTTGAAATACAAATCAATGATAAATCTAAATCCATTTTTTGTGCTAACAAAATACGTTCCAAAGTTCATAATCTTATTTTTAATCGAAGTAAAGAAAATTTTTTTTAAAAAAAATAATATTCATAACACAACTACACTAACTAGTATGCCATTAAAGAGTTGTGATGCAACAAAACAACTTTGAAGATTATTCCTGTTTGTATTTTAGCATCCTCGTAAGGAAAAAAAAATTTAAGTTCAAAATTTCCAACAGCGGGGTCAAAACATGGTTTCAAAATCTACATTGTTGCATTATGTTGCTCGTTCTGAACCCAATAACAGATGCACTTTAATGAGACATGAACTTAATTTTTTGATTTTCAAACAGAATGTGAGAAAGTAATGTCACTAAACAAACACACATATTCAACTGAAGATCTAACATAAATAATCCAAACTTATATGCGGCAAGTTTTTATTCACAATAAAGTTGCTAAAAATAAATACAGTGAGTAAGAACCTGTGTAGTAAGTTAACTGAAAATAGCAGCCAGAACGTTGTTACCGGAACTCGACAAGAACCACAACTCGTATTCACAAACTCTTAAAAATCTTTACTAAAACTACTCTCTTGTTTCCTTTATGAAAGTGTTTTTTTTTTCTGTTCTCTGTGTGTTTTTTTTTTTTTCTCTCTGTTCTCTGCTTTTTTTTTTTTTTACGTGTAGGTGTATGTTTATATAGGTATATATGTGCTGCGTGTTGCCATATTAAAGGGAAGACGTGAGGGAGTATGACTTTTAGAGATAATGTTTGGTTGAGGGTTTAAAGGGATGAAGTTGGCTGAGTCTTTCAAGGGAAGATGGGATTGATTTTGGGATGTGGGAATTTAGGAGGATTTTTTTTTTTTTGAATTAGATTAGGATTAGGCTACTTTTTAGGGAGAGACGTGCAAGTGATGGTGAGGTTGACTTCTAGGACATTTTCATTTTTTTTTTTTGCTTTATTTCTTTAATTAAAAATATAACGAAATATACAAAGATAATTTATTTTAGACTTAACAAAAGTGTAAGAAAAATTAAATAGCTAGTTCAAAATAAAATGAAACTAACAAAGCTACTAAAAATAACTATCTTATTTATCAAAACTTAAATTGGAAGAAAATATATATTTTTTGTAAATTTTCTATTCTTTTGAAAAAATCGTGGCAAAACTTACCCTAAAATGTGACTCTATTTTTTGCATCTTTCGATCTTTAAATGTAAGACTTACTAAAAAATGAGATAAAAATTAAAATATATAACTAAACCTAAAAGAAATATTTAAACGCTAAAAAGGTACGAGTCATGGTGATAGGGTACATTAGTGCAAGAGCCGTGACTTTATTTGTTTGAACCCTCCGAAATGCTTGGGTCAAAGCGGGATGAGGACCCTCGGAGAGCTTTATTGATGGGATGTTGAGGACCTTTGGGTTAATGCATGCTTCGAGATGTTGAATCGGTAGAGGCGGCATCCTACGTTGCGGGATGTTGCGGTTCATTGGTATACAGTTTGGATGGATTCAAGGGGAGTTAATGCACCTCCCTCAGCATGGCAAGAATTTGTTGATGCTTTCCTTTGACGTTACTTGCCTCCAAAGGTTCGGCGGGCTAGAGCCGATAAGTTCTTGAATCTTAGGCAAGGAAGTATGAGTGCCTTAGAGTATAGTCTCCACTTCAATTCTTTGGCTAGGTATACTCCGGCCATAGTAGTGGATATGGGTGATCGAGTGCACCAATTTGTGAGTGGATTAGGGCCACATTTGATGGATAAGTGCTTGACAGTGTCCCTTCAGGACAATATGGATATTTCACGCATTCATGCCCATGCCTAGAATTTGGAGAAAAGCCAATAACAGCAAAGGAGTGAGTGCGAGCATGACAGAGGGTATAGCAAAAGGGTTATATCTTCGGGTCCGACTAGTGAGTTTAAAGGAGGGTAAAGACAGCAGTTTTCTAGGCATTCAGGCCATTCTATGACTGGTGCGCCTCCACAGTTTACGGGCCAGAGATTTGATAGATCTACTCACTCTGGGCTAAGTCAGAATTTCAGAGCTTCAGGTTCTCATTACAGAGGCGACTCGGGTCAGGCAAGGCCACCCATGCCACGATGTTCTCAGTGCGAGAAGTTACATTGGGGCCAGTGTCAGTTAGGCTCAGATGTTTGTTATACATATGGTCGGCCAGGCTATACCATGCGTGACTGCCCCTCGATTGGTAGTAGGGTTAGGGTCCAGCCCTTAGGGTCAGCAGCTGGGTCTTCATTATCTATACGCCCTCTAGGGCAAGGTTCATAGACGCCAGTCGTGGTAGAGGTAGAGGAAGAGCTCCCAGTTCTAGTGGTCCTCAGCACCGTATTTATGCATTGGCTGGGCGACAGGATCTTGAGTCTTCCCCTGATATCGTCACAGGTATACTATCAGCATTTTCTCATGATGTATATGCTTTGATAGATCCCGGCTCCACATTGTCATATGTTACTCCTTATATTCTTTGGTCGATTTGGGTTGAAACCGGAGCCAATTAAATCTTTTGAAGTATCTACACCCGTTAGGGAACCGGTAATAGCTAGCCGAGTATATAGAAATTGTATAGTTGTGATTTATAATCATCGTACTATGGCTGATTTACATGAGTTAAAAATGGTGGACTTTGACGTTATTATGGGCATGGATTGGTTGGCTTCTTGCTATGCCAATATCTATTGTAGAGCAAAAATGGTTCACTTCCAGTTTTTGGGAGAACCAGTTTTGGAATGGAAGGGAAATACAGCATCGCCGAGAGGTAGGTTTATTTTCTATCTCAAGGCAAGGAAAATGATTGCTAAAGGTTGCATTTACCATCTAGTCCGGTTTCAAGATATAGAAGCCGAATCGTCGACTCTTCAGTCTTTCCCAGTAGTAAATGAGTTTCCGGATGTATTCCCAGATAATCTTCCAGGCCTTTCCCTAGAGCGGGAGATTGATTTTGCTATCGACGTGCTACTGGATACTAAACCCATATCTATTCCTCCCTGTAGAATGGCTCCCACAAAGTTGAGAGAGTTGAAGGAGCAATTGAAGGACTTGCTCGAGAAAGCTTCATAAGGCCTAGTTCATCCCTGTGGGGAGCGCCCGTGTTGTTTGTAAGAAACAAAGACGGCTCCTTATGGATATGTATTGACTACAGACAACTGAATAAGGTGATAATCAAGAATAAATATCCGCTCCCAAGGATTGATGATTTTTTGATCAATTGCAGGGTGCCAAGTGCTTTTCAAAAATAGATTTGAGATTAGAGTATCATCAGGTGAGAGTTAGGGAGAAAGATATTCCTAAGACGGCGGCCATTTTGAATTCCGGTTAATGTCATTTGGGCTAACTAATGCACCGGCAATATTCATGGATTTGATGAACAATGTATTCACACCTTTCCTAGATTTATTTATGGTTGTGTTCATTGACGATATCCTTGTATATTCTCGGTCCGAGACAGAACATGCGGATCATTTACGTATTGTCCTTAGAGTTCTCCAAACTCGAGAGCTATTTGCAAAGTTTTCAAAGTATGAGTTTTGATTGAACTCAGTGACCTTTCTGGGGCATATTATTTTAGCTGATGGCATTCGGGTAGATATCCAGAAGATTGAGGCCGTGAAGACTTGGCCAAGGCCTATTAAACCTACTGAGGCTCAAAGTTTTTTGGGCTTGGCCGGTTATTACAGAAGATTTGTAGAAGGATTTTCTTCTATCTCTGCACCACTTACGAGGTTAACCCAGAAATTAGCTAAATTTCAATAGACGGATGCTTGTGAATGTAGCTTTCAAGAGCTAAAGAATAGATTAACTTCTACCCCAGTCCGGACACTTCAGAGGGATCGGAAGGCTACGTTGTCTATTGTGATGCTTTAGGCATTGGATTAGGGTGTGTGTTGTTACAGCATGGCAAGGTGATTGCTTATGCTTCAAGGTAGTTGCGGATACATGAGAAAAATTACCCAACCTTTGATCTTGAGTTAGCTGTGGTAATCCATGCATTGAAGATGTGGAGGAATTATTTATATGGCGTCCATGTTGATATTTATATGGATCACAAGAGCCTTCAGTATTTCTTCAAACAGAAAGAGTTGAATTTACGGCAAAGGCGATGGTTAGAATTGTTGAAAGATTATGATGTTAACATTCTATATCATCCTAGGAAGGCGAACGTTGTGGCTGATGCTCTTAGTCGTAGATCTATGGGAAATTTATGTGATGTTCAGCCAGAGAAGAGAGAGTTAGCTCGTGAGCTCCAGCAGTTAGCTAGCCTAGGATTTCGGGTAGTGGACTCAGGCAGTGTGGGAGTTACCATTCAGAATTCAGCTGTCTCGTCGCTAGTAGTTGAAGTGAAAGAGCGTCAGTACGAGGATCCTATGCTAGTTCATTATAGGAGTACACTTCCCCAGAAGAAGAAGTCATCCTTTGAGATTTCGGGAGATGGAGTTCTCCGATATCGAGGCAGGTTGTGTGTTCCCAATATTGCAGGGTTATGTCATCAGATTTTGAAAGAAGCCCATTGTTCCCGTTATTCTGTTTATCCCGGAGCGACGAAAATGTACCATGATCTTAAATCCATATATTGGTAGAATAGAATGAAGAAAAATGTAGCGGAGTTTATGGCTCAATATCCTAACTGTCAATAAGTCAAAATTGAGCACCCAAAGCCCGTGGGATTGTTGCAAGTTATGGAAATTCCGACTTGGAAATGGGAAGTAATTAATATGGATTTCATTGCAGGCTTACCCCATTATCGACATAAGTGTGATTCTATATGGGTGATTGTGGATTGACTCACAAAGTCAGCTCATTTCTTACCGGTCAGAACTATATATGTAGCTGAAGATTATGCAAAACTTTATGTTAAAGAAATAGTACGACTTCATGGTGTTCTAGTATCTATTATTTCCGATAGAGGGACTCAGTTTACAGCCAATTTTTGGAAATCTTTTCAAGAAGGTTTGGGGACTCAGGTGAGTCTTAGCACAGCATTCCACCCACAGACTGATGAGAAAGCTGAGCGTTCCATCCAGACTCTTGAGGATATGCTACGGGCATGTGTATTGGATTTTGGAGGTAGTTAGGATGATCACTTACCGCTTATTGAATTTTCTTATAATAACAGTTATCATTCTAGCATCCAAATGGCCCCGTATGAGGCTTTATATGGACGAAAGTGCAGATCGCCAATTGGGTGGTTCGAAGTAGGAGAGGCTAAATTGATAGGACCAGACTTGGTCCAGCAAGCTATAGAAAAGGTGAAGCTCATACAGGATCGACTAGTAACAGCTCAGAGTCACCAAAAATCTTATGCAGATAATCATCGATGAGATTTAGAATTTCAAGTGAAAGATTGGGTATTCTTGAAAGTGTCACCAATGAAGGGCATTATGAGATTTGGCAAAAGGGGAAAGCTTAGTCCCCGGTATATTGGGCCTTATGAGATCGTACGCAAGTTAGGCCAAGTGGCTTACGAATTAGATCTACCTCCTGATTTGGAGTCAGTCCACCCGATTTGTCATGTATCGATGCTTCGTAAGTGCATTGGAGATCCTTCCTGAATTGTACCAGTAGATGATGTCCAAGTCACCAAACAATTGTCTTATGAAGAAGTTCCCATTGCCATTCTAGATAGGCAAGTACGGAGACTCAGAACCAAAGATGTAGCTTCAGTTAAAGTCTTATGGAGAAATAATAATAGGGAGGAAATGACCTGGGAAGCGGAAGAAGACATGAAGTTTAGGTACCCCCATTTGTTTCAACCTCCGGAGGAAACTCAGGCAGAGACGCCAACGTCCTCGAGTATGTAATGCTTTCTTTGATATTTTCTTGGTCGTGTGTGGCCATGGTTGTTGATGTTGTTGTTGTAGCCCTGTGAGGCGATATATTTTGGATTGCCGTGACAGTTTGGGAGTGCCATATTACTAGGGAAACTGAGGTATAATAGGCAGAGTTTCATCAAAGTCAGGGGCGCAGAAATATGGCGTACAGAGGCGCAGTCAGAGTCAAACTACTTTTATTATACTTCAGAGACTTATGGGAATTTTCTTGTCACGTTTCACTTCTCGCTTGATTACAGACTCGTTCTTCCCCTTCCAACACAATAATTTTCTACTTCACTGCCGCTCCATGAAGGCTTTACTTGATCATATTTCTTATCCTTAATTCCTTCCAATATTTCAATTTCCTTACCCTCCATATTCTTACTCATTTCTTTTTCAATGTACCGTCATGTTAAGACTCTTTACCATTCTACTTACAGACATTTCCAATCGCTATTCAAATTTACTTTGATTCCCAAGCGGTATTGCGCCTTCTTCTTTGCGCTCACTTCGTCCGCTTCAGTCTGCGCGATTCCTGTAGGGGTGCTAATTGCTTCACGTGCTTCCTGTTCTTTAGGTTACCTCAAATTTTTAGTTATTTCTCACGCCTACAATTGTGAAATTTTCTTGACGTACTTCCCAGGGGGTCACCCATCCCAGAATTGCTCTGGTCTTAGCACGCTTAACTTCGAAACTTTTATGTATTCTGATGCGCTATTGCTAATATAACTGCGTCAATTGCCCCACACAATCTTTTCCACGTAATTTAGGGCAAGTCGGAGCCTTAATAAATTTTTCAAAAATTTTCATAGCGGGTCCCACCCCGGTCTAAATCACACAATTACCATATTGCCCTTCTGATTTCTCAATATCTACTTACACTTGTACTCACAATTATCTTCCACCCGGGGTTTCTAGATTTATACCTGTGGCGGGGACATCTCAGTCGCCCTTACTGTCACCGAATAATATTCTACAGAAATCATACACACATAGGAAATTTTAAGAAACTCATATACTTATACATAATCAACCTCGGGTCTGACCTGGGGAGCTGCCGTGAGAGGTGTGTCCATCATCATCCTCATCTGTCTGCCCCCCACCTATCCGGCTCCGCCGCACCCGCATCCGAATCGAGGAGTATAGATAATCGACAATTCCCGGCTGTGTGGGGCAAAGAACAGAGAAATCCATATAGCACTCTCCGAGGTGGCCGGGCTAACATCGTGCTCCCTCGCAGGAGCTTCGGCATATCTCCAGAGTTCTCCTCCTCCGTTGTCCCAGAAGAATGCTCCGATGGGTCTGTACCATAACTATCCCCCTCTGTGGAGGTAAGAAACTCTGGAGGAGTCACCGCCGGATCCTCCGAAAGATCTGTATCATAACCACCCTCCGCGGAATCCTCTGCTCCCGGAGTCAGAAACTCTGGAGGAATTGTAGCTGGGTCCTCCGACGGATCGGTATCATAACTATCCTCCGTGGGATCCTCCGAAGGATCTGTCTCAATCGAGTAGCTGGGGCTCTGCCTTCGCCCGGTGACATCCTAGGGGCCTTCTTAGCACCCCCATCCCCCTCGTCAGGAGCCGTCCTCTTCATCTTCGTCAATCTACAATCACCTGCAGGGAGAGGGTCAGAAACAATTTCCCAAAATACTGACGCTGTTGCTCTTTTGGAGCCTCGCTGTAGACACAGCAATTCGTTGGGAGGAGCCATCCTAACAATACGGCTCTATCGCACGATCTAAGATTCCAAGAAAGGGTAACATAACATCCTAGATGTCCTGTAGCCTCCTGTTTATAGATGTGGTGCACAACACACCGATAAACAAGACTCTACGAGACACGGCCTGTAGACATTCCGAGGACAAACTGCTCTGATACCACTTTTGTCACGACCCAGCTCCGTGGGCCGTGACTGGTGCCCTACTTAGGCACCCAAACAAACTCACGAACCAGATCATCGTATTAAGACTTAATTAAACTTAACGAATATTGTTCGTACCGATAACCCGATAGCGGACGTCATACAAATAGCGTAAATGAATGACAACCCCGTCCTAAAACGGTCGCCGTGCGTAATCATCGATCAAAATCAAAGCGGCGGAATGCACATCGCCCAAACACACACATACATACAAACATATGGGCCATATCGGCCATAGTAGCATTCGGGCCGCTTGAGGACGCAAAACAGAATCACATACTGTCACGACCCAACCCCGTAGGCCGTGACTAGTGCCCGATCTGGGCACCCAAACATATCCATCAACCACTACCTCAAAACATAACGAACGCGATCAAATCTATAACAGAAGCCGATAAGGCTATATTTCAAATTTAGATAATTTCCAGAAAAATTTCGGCAGAGTTTCCTTTGTTTTATGGACTAACCAAAATAACCCTGCACACAGTAAAATACCAACAAAGGCCACACGGGCCAACAAAATATCATATACATAAGCGGACCGGCCGCCGCGGCGAATGGGGTCGCCCAACACACCAGATACAAACACAATCATACGGAAGTAGGCACAACCCACAAAACATGTCCACAGACCTCTAGACAGACAGACAGAATCATATGACGGGACAGGGCCCCGCCGTACCCACATAGTCCAAATATACATAAGGATGAACATGACAGAAATATATACCAAAATGTACGCTCCGGATCAAAGGGAGCAACCCAATATAGCAGAGAGTGTGGCCTACAGTGGAGGATCACCAACGTCTGTACCTGCGGGCATGAAACGCAGCCCCCGAAGAAAGGGGGTCAGTACGAAAGAGGTACTGAGTATGTAAAGCATCGAGTACAGAAATCCAAATCACAGGCAAATAAGAATACGGAAAGAGATATAGCGAATCAATATAACAAAAGCTGTATTAAGACATACATACATAATGCAAATCAAAATCATGCACAACGCTCAGGAATGTGGTCACCACTCCGACGCTGGCGCCACAACACAGCATACTCCAGAAGGTTTCAAATCCCGTACAAACCCCAAACATATCGTATCACACATAACATATCGCGACATACCGCGTCAACAAAACAAATCATATCATCTCGCCATGTCACAAAGATAACTCCATATACGGTAACCGGCCCTATGGCGAGGTCTCGAAACCGAAACACAACATACCGCCGAATTTATCATAAGGCGCACGATTACAACGGCCCGGGAACCGGTGAACGAAGTCATAATAAGGCACGAGCGGAGTCGTGAGCAAACAATGCAACTTGTATGTCAAAGTAGCCTTTCAAAACTTGATTACTTCATAAGTCAATTCATTAACCAAAATAGTCAAATAATTAGTTAGTACGGAAGTTTATTCCACAAAATATTTCCAAAGTGGTACGTATGGTTCCAAAACATAGCATAGTATCTCATAGGGTTCAAACATTATTTCATAAGGGAAAATTTCAAAATCAGAGATTCTTTATCGAAGCTTATCCAAAAAGAGATCCTGGTAGAACAAATAAGGCATCTCGGGGTTAGCGGGCCCACCTCGGGTCAAGTCGAGGTGGCAATCATAATTTATGAACGTTTAGAGTCTATAAGATCATACATAAAGATTTCAAAGTCAACCGATCACCTTTACATAGGTTTCGGACGTTTGATAGCTTTCTAGTCAAAATGGAGTCATTAGGATTCAATTGAATTGAATGAATAGTAGCCATTTTATAGATCGGATTTCGAGGAGCAGAATTGCTTCCGGGGTTCCGATATCAACCTAGCATACTAAGACATGCCCAAGAAAGGAGTGGGGAGCTTTACATACCTTAGATACGTCTTATGCTCGCCCAAAACTCAAGTCCCGTTTCGCTCAAAATCTGCAAATGGTCAAAGTTACCAATTAGGAATCTTAAGGCTTAAGAGTTCACTTAACCTTGTTTTTGTCTACCGAAATTTCGGCAGCACTTCCCCTATATATATATCATCCCCGAGGCTTAACTCGGCTCAATACACATCAACACAACAACCCAACAACATCAATAATCATTATAAATTACATTATGGCACAAATGGTCTTCCTTCTACACAATTCAACAATTTTCATCCAAACTTCACATTAGTCAACTAATATCAACATTTTCCATATTCATTAACTATTTCAATATTATTCAAACATATTCCAATAACGTACCAAACGATATTCACAAATTCAAGCATTCCGCCAATTTCCATATTCTATCCAACTCTTCCATAAACGCAACAAAGCTTCCAAATCACATTGTTTTCCTTCCCAACTCATCAACAACAATCATAATTCCCATTTGGAACCTTACTTTCATCATTATATAAAATCATATAAAATTCTCATAATTACATACAAGCAATCCCAATGCCAATTCAAGTCATTACACCTTTATTTACATTACTAAGATCACAACAACACAACTAACAAACTAGTTGAACTTGAATTTATTTCCTTTCTACAACCCTATGGCACACGGCCAAACACACCACACACACACACCCACGGTTTCATGCATACATCAAAACCACGAGGTTCTCGTCTATTCTCAATCCTTATCACATTCATACCAATTCCATAACATTAAAAGGGCAAAATTCTTACCTTTTCTTGAAATTCCGACTAGTCGCAAACGTGCTCCTTTCACCAAACTAATTATATCACGTTGGAGAGCGTCTTGCGTACTCTACAAATATGAGAAGAACAAGATTTTTGGATTAGAATCAAGGCTTGGAAATTTTTTTTTTCTTTCCCTATGGAGTTCGGCCGAATGGCTGTTTTGCTCCCAAGGTTTGTTTGCTTTTTGTTTCTTGAAAATTCTAAGGCTCTTCATGATATATATCCAATTAAAGGTCATGTGAAAATCACATGACCACTTAATAAGGGGCTTGGGCCTAGCCCTATGGCCGGCCACCCCATGGACTTGGGCTCAAATTTGCTTTCAAATTTTTCTTGGCCCAATTCATTAAAAATCCCGTTTTGAAATTCCCGAAACTAATTTCCGAAATTCCAAATTTACCCCCGGCCTTCTCCGGTGTCTTACACCAATAATTTCACAAACAACATAGTCATATTAACAAAGATCAAAATATTGCCTTATAACACACAAGTCACAATTATTTCAAAATTTTCCAAATATGCGAAAACACGGGATATAACACATACGAACAGACCGGACCCATGACCCACAAATATGACTACAGGCCTCTACAAACAGACAGAACATACGAACATATGACGGGGGGTGGCCCCGCCTGGCACCCGAACAAATACAAATGCGAATATACAAAGCAAAACATATATACCAAATGTGGGCTCCGGATCAAGGGGAGCACTCCAAAGTAGCAGACTGGGTAGCCTAAACCGGGGGATCACCCAACTGAGCGCCTGTACCTGCGCGGCATGAAACGCAGCCCCCGAAGAAAGGGGTCGACGGGAAAAGTACCGAGTATGTAAAGCGGGAGGCCCAAGTAATCCAAATCATGACCGGAGTCGAGAAGACATAGAACAAATACAAAAGTAATGATCAAACCTGTGCGGAATGCAAATGTACAGAATGCAATAAAAATCATGCATAAGGCTCAGGAACGTGGTCACCCCCTGACGCTGGTGCCACAACACATCATACTCCAGAAGTTTTCAAATCTCCGTACATCTCCGAACACATCATAACATCACACACATCAGATCATCAGAATGTATCAGATGCCATATCACATCATAACACCATAAACGGTAACCGGCCCTATGGCGAGGTCTCGGAAACCGTAGCACATCATACTGCCGAATGTGTCACAAAGCGCACGATCACAAAACCGGCCCGGGCACCGGCGAACGAAGTCATAATCATCGGCACGAGCAGAGTAGTGCAGAAACCATGTACATATTAAAGTAAATTCCAAGACTCGACACATAATTTCATATACCTTCACATTAGCCTCAGAAGGCTTAAAATGAGTTTTGAGTTAATCAGAACTAATATATCAAAGTTACGGACATTGTAATTTATCAATTTTTCCCAAAAACACATCATAGGTCGTTCTTTGAGAAATTTCGTATCATTCGTAGTGAGGGACATTCAAACGTTATAAGACATTTCTAACGGACTTGGAGTCATAGACAAACATTTTCCTTTCATATCATACGGAAACGAACCAAACGGATCAAATAAAGGGAGTCTCGGGACTTGCGGGCCCACCTCGGGCCGAGTCGAGGCGGCGTACATAAATTACAAACGTTAGGCTCCTAAGGTCATCCATGAGAGTTTCGGAGCGATTCAAACACATTTGCGAAGGTTACAAAGGTTTAAGCATTCTTTAAATCAAATATAAGGATTATAGTTCAATTGCGGCGAATGAATAGCATGCAAAATCAAACTCGGATTTCCAAGAGCAGAATTATCCCCGAGGTTCCGTTTTCGGCCTAGTAGGTCTAGGACATGCCATATGAAGAGTAGGTAAGCTTTACATACCTTACGGACGTCTTATGCTTGCTTAAACTCAAATCCCGTTTCGTCCAGAATCTGCAAATGGTCACTTTTACCCGTTACTATTCATGAGACTTGGAATCCCAATCTTGGGTTAATAATTGTCTACCGAAATTTCGGCAGCACCTCCCCTATAAATAGGACACCCCGAGAATTAAACTCGGCTCAAAACAATCAACAACAACCCAACAACATCAACAATTACAACAAAACACAATATAATACAACTAGCCCACTTTCCAACATAATGCAATAGTTTCCATTCCAACTTCACATTTTCAAATCAATATCAACGTTTTCATATTCATCAACCCACCAAGATCACTCCGGAAACATTTCATATCATTTTACGAAGTATTCACAAAATATACAAGTTTTCCACCAAAACCATAATTCACTCAAAGCCTCCAATTTTCAACATAAATATTCACAACATATTTTTATCTTTTAATTTCACCTACAACAATCACCATTTGCATCTTATAACTTCATTCTCATAATTACATAAACTATACTAAAATTACATACTCTCCGACAACAACTTAGCAACAATTCTTCATGTTAACTTAAACCATTGTTCTTCCATCTACTTCGTAAGGCCATAACAACACAATTGACACATCAAACAAAATTAATTCATTTTCATTTTCCCTTCCATACCACACGGCCAACACCTATTTCTCCAACTTCCATCAAATTCCTTCCACTTTCATTTCCAATATGAATTCCACCATAATCACAACTAGAATACAACATAAAATTCAACACACCTTCCATGCACAACCATGCACATACACGGCTATATATATATATATATACACACACACACACGGCTCACACACCACAACTCACAATTCCATGCTTTTCATTCAATTCCACATACCATAACATATATATAACCTTCTATAACATAATAAAAACATGAAATTCTCACCTTTCCAATAAATTCTTCTTGCCAAAAGAAACACTTTCTTGCCAAGATAATTATGCCACTTTGAAGAGCACCTTGAGCTTAGTAAGAATCCAAGAAGAACCAAGTTTTTGAATCAAAAACCAAGCTCCAAGAATTTTTCTTTTTTTTTTTTTTTTTGTCTTCTTTCTCCCTAGGGCCGAATGGCTCTCTCTTTTTTTTCTTGATTTTTCCTTTGTTTTCTTGAAACTTCTAAGGCTAAGGATCCTTTTTATAATTAATAGGCACATGGAAAATTAATTAAAACATGGGTTTGGGCCTTGTAGTTGGCCGGCCACCCCTTCTCTTGGGCCTAAATTTTCTTATTTTTTTTTTAGCCCAATTCTTCATGAATCATATTTTGCAATTCCCGAAACAAATTCCCAAAATTCCAATTTTGCCCTTAGGCCTTCTCCAGTGTTTCCACATTCAAACTTCCATGACCAACATACACATACTAAGAAAAATCCATACTTGACCTTATTCCTTGCAAGTCAAGGTTATTTCCAAATTTTCCAAATACGCAAAAATGCCGGATATAACATCCTCCCCCCCTTTAGAACATTCGTCCTCGAATGTTCAATTGACCTTATGGGGTTTCATGATACTGCGGGGAGGTGTTTATCTTTCCAAACACATACTTGAGCTTGATCGAAGCACTTGTAAGGGCCTTCATTTTTTTTTCCAACTCCTTCTATCATCCTTCGATATCCCCTTATTAGGGCTGTTCGGGGTCTTAAATCGGATATACGGCGGATAGAATCTTGATCAGAACCAGAAGATCAAACGGACGTCAGACGGAGTCATATCCGGAGTCAGAAGTACGAAAGTACGACGGACAGAATCATAATCCGACGTCATCTTAAGCGGTTTCAAAATCGGAGTCAGACGTACAGAAGCATATCGGACAAACCCATAATCAGAGTCAGACTTACCGAACCATATAAGATGGATCCGTAGTCAGAGTCAGGCGTACAGGCATATATACCAGACAGATTCGCAGTCGAGGTCAGACGTATGTCGGACAGATCCGTAATCGTGCGTACATACGAAGTATATCGTACGTATTCGCATCAGAGTCAGATGTACAGAGATGTATCAAATAGATTTGTAGTCAGAACCGAACGTACAGAGATACATCAGATAGAATCATAATTAGATTCAGAAGTACCGAGGTATAATAGGCAGAGTTTCATCAAAGTCAGGGGCGCAGAAATATGGCGTACAGAGGCGCAGTCAGAGTCAAACTACTTTTATTATACTTCAGAGACTTATGGGAATTTCCTTGTCACGTTTTACTTCTCGCTTGATTACAGACTCGTTCTTCCCCTTCCAACACAATAATTTTCTACTTCACCTGCCAGCTCCCTCGAAGGCTTTACTTGATCATATTTCTTATCCTTAATTCCTTCCAATATTTCAATTTCCTTACCCTCCATATTCTTACTCATTTCTTTTTCAATGTACCGTCATGTTAAGACTCTTTACCATTCTACTTACAGACATTTCCAATCGCTATTCAAATTTACTTTGATTCCCAAGCGGTATTGCGCTTTCTTCTTTGCACTCACTTCGTCCGCTTCAGTCTGCGCGATTCCTGTAGGGGTGCTAACTGCTTCACGTGCTTCCTGTTCTTTAGGTTACCCCAAATTTCCAGTTATTTCTCATGCCTACAATTGTGAAATTTTCTTGACGTACTTCCCAGGGGGTCACCCATCCCAGAATTGCTCTGGTCTTAGCACGCTTAACTTCGAAACTTTTATGTATTCTGATGCGCTATTGCTAATATAACTGCGTCAATTGCCCCACACAATCTTTGCCACGTAATTTAGGGCAAGTCGGAGCCTTAATAAATTTTTCAAAAATTTTCATAGCGGGTCCCACCCCGGTCTAAATCACACAATTACCATATTGCCCTTCTGACTTCTCAATATCTACTTACACTTGTACTCACAATTATCTTCCACCCGGGGTTTCTAGATTTATACCTGTGGCGGGGACATCTCAGTCGTCACCGAATAATATTCTACGTAAATCATACACACATAGGAAATTTTAAGAAACTCATATACTTATACATAATCAACCTCGGGTCTGACCTGGGGAGCTGCCGTGAGAGGTGTGTCCATCATCATCCTCATCTGTCTGCCCCCCACCTATCCGGCTCCCGCTGTTACCCGCATCTGAATCGGAGGAGTATAGATAATCAGACAATTCCCGGCTCACAGGTGACCCGGGCAAAGAACAGGAGAAATCCATAGCACTCTCCGAGGTGGCCGGGCTAACATCGTGCTCCATCACAGGAGCAACTGGCATATCTCCAGAGTTCTCCTCCTCCGTTGTCCCAGAAGAGTGCTCCGATGGGTCTGTGTCATAACTATCCTCCTCCGTGGAGGTAAGAAACTCTGGAGGAGTCACCGCCGGATCCTCCGAGAGATCTGTATCATAGCCACCCTCCGCGGAATCCTCTGCTCCCGGAGTCAGAAACTCTGGAGGAATTGTAGCTGGGTCCTCCGACGGATCGGTATCATAACTATCCTCCGTGGGATCCTCCGAAGGATCTGTCTCAATCGAGTAGCTGGGGCTCGGCCTACTCGGCCCAGGTGACATCCTAGGGGCCTTCTTAGCACCCCCATCCCCCTCGTCAGGAGCCGTCCTTTTCATCTTCGTCAATCTACAATCACCTGCAGGGAGAGGGTCAGAAACAATTTCCCAAAATACTGACGTTGTTGCTCTTTTGGAGCCTCGCTGTAGACACAGCAATTCGTTGGGAGGAGCCATCCTAACAATACGGCTCTATCGCACGATCTAAGATTCCAAGAAAGGGTAACATAACATCCTAGATGTCCTGTAGCCTCCTGTTTATAGATGTGGTGCACAACACACCGATAAACAAGACTCTACGAGACACGGCCTGTAGACATTCCGAGGACAACCGCTTCGATACCACTTTTGTCACGACCCAGCCCCGTGGGCCGTGACTGGTGCCCTACCTAGGCACCCAAACAGACTTACGAATCAAATCATCGTATTAAGACTTAATTAAACTTAACAAATATTATTCGTACCGATAGCATATAGCAGACGTCATACAAATACAGAAACGAATGCTGTCCTAAGCGGTCGCCCGTGCAGAATCATCAGATCAAAATCAAAACTGGCGGAATGCACATCGCCCAAACACACACATACATACAAACATATGGGCCATATCGGCCATAGTAGCATTCGGGCCGCTTGAGGACGCAAAACAGAATCACATACGAACAGACCGGACCCATGACCCACAAATATGACTACGTGCCTCTACACAAACGACGAACATACGAACATATGACGGGACGGGCCCCGCCGTACCCGAACGGACACATATATACAAACGTAATATACATAGCAAAACATATATACCAAATGTGGGCTCCGGATCAAGGGGAGCACTCCAAAGTGACAGATCGGGTAGCCTAAACCGGGATCACCCAACCGAGCGCTCCGTACCGCGCATAACACCACACAACGAAACGCCCCCGAAGAAAGGGGGTCGTACGGAAAAGTACCGAGTATGTAAAGCAAGAGGTAAACCAAGAATCCAAATCATGACCGGAGTCGGAAGATACACGTAACAAATACAAAAGTAATGAATTTATATCAAACCCGTGCGGAATGCAAATGTACGTAATGCAATAAAAATCATGCATAAGGCTCGGGAACGTGGTCACCCCACGCCGGTGCCACAACACATCATACTCCGAAGTTTTCAAATCTCCGTACATCTCCGAACACATCATAACATCACACACATCATCGATCATCAGAATGTATCAGATGCCATATCACATCATAACACCATAAACGGTAACCGGCCCTATGGCAAGGTCTCGGAAAAACCGTAGCACATCATACTGCCGAATGTGTCACAAAGCGCACGATCACAAAACCGGCCCGGCACCGGCGAACGAAAGTCATAACCATTGGCACGAGCGCAAGTAGTGCGAAACCATGTGCATATTAAAGTAAATTCCAAGACTCGACACATAATTTCATATACATATAGTGTGTGTGTGTGGTGCCGTGGTGTGTGTGTGTTGTGTGTTGTGTGTTGTGTGTTGCATATTAGTTCATGAAAAACATGTGGAGGGTTGGCCTCGAAGGCTTAAAATGAGTATCGAGTTAATCGGAATTAATATATCAAAGTTACGGACTTTGTAATTTATCAATTTTTCCCAAAAACACATCATAGGTCATTCTTCGGAAATTCAGTATCATTCGTAGTGAGGGACATTCAAATAACGTTACAAAACATTTCTAACGGACCTTGGAGTCATAGACAAACATTTTCCTTTCATATCATACGGAAACGAACCAAACGGATCAAATAAAGGGAGTCTCGGGGTTTGCGGGCCCACCTCGGGCTGAGTCGAGGCGGCAGACATAAATTACAAACGTTAGGCTCCCTAAGGTCATCCATAAGAGTTTCGGAGCGATTCAAACACATTTGCGAAGGTTACAAAGGTTTAAGCATTCTTTAAATCAACTATAAGGATTATAGTTCAATTGCGACACGAATGAATAGCATGCAAAATCAAACTCGGATTTCCAAGAGCAGAATTATCCCCGAGGTTCCGTTTTTCGGCCTAGTAGGTCTAGGACATGCCAAATGAAGAAAAGGTAGGCTTTACATACCTTACGAACGTCTTATGCTTGCTTAAACTCAAATCCCATTTCGTCCAGAATCTGCAAATGGTCACTTTTACCCGTTACTATTCATGAGACTTGGAATCCCAATCTTGGGTTAATAATTATCTACCGAAATTTCGGCAGCACCTCCCCTATAAATAGGACACCCCGAGAATTAAACTCGGCTCAAAACAATCAACAACAACCCAACAACATCAACAATTACAACAAAACACAATATAATACAACTAGCCCACTTTCCAACATAATGCAATAGTTTCCATTCCAACTTCACATTTTCAAATCAATATCAACGTTTTCATATTCATCAACCCACCAAGATCACTCCGGAAACATTTCATATCATTTTACGAAATATTTCAAAATATACAAAATATACAAGTTTTCCACCAAAACCATAATTCACTCAAAGCCTCCAATTTTCAACATAAATATTCACAACACGTTTTTATCTTTTAATTTCACCTACAACAATCACCATTTGCATCTTATAACTTCATTCTCATAATTACATAAACTATACTAAAATTACATACTCTCCGACAACAACTTAGCAACAATTCTTCATGTTAACTTAAACCATTGTTCTTCCATCTACTTCGTAAGGCCGTAACAACACAATTGATACATCAAACAAAATTAATTCATTTTCATTTTCCCTTCCATACCACACGGCCAACACCTATTTCTCCAACTTCCATCAAATTCCTTCCACTTTCATTTCCAATATGAATTCCACCATAATCACAACTAGAATACAACATAAAATTCAACACACCTTCCATGCACAACCATGCACATACACGGCCATATATATATATATATACACACACACACGGCTCACACACCACAACTCACAATTCCATGCTTTTCATTCAATTCCACATACCATAACATATATATAACCTTCTATAACATAATAAAAACATGAAATTCTCACCTTTCCAATAAATTCTTCTTGCCAAAAGAAACACTTTCTTGCCAAGATAATTATGCCACTTTGAAGAGCACCTTGAGCTTAGTAAGAATCCAAGAAGAACCAAGTTTTTGAATCAAAAACAAGCTCCAAGAATTTTTCTTTTTTTTTTTTTTTTTTCTCTCTTTATCCCTAGGGCCTCTCTTCTTTTTTTTTCTTGATTTTTCCTTTGTTTTCTTGAAACTTCTAAGGATATATAAGGATCCTTTTTATAATTAATAGGCACATGGAAAATTAATTAAAACATGGGTTTGGGCCTTGTAGTTGGCCGGCCACCCCTTCTCTTGGGCCTAAATTTTCTTATTTTTTTTTAGCCCAATTCTTCATGAATCATATTTTGCAATTCCCGAAACAAATTCCCAAAATTCCAATTTTGCCCTTAGGCCTTCTCCATTGTTTCCACATTCAAACTTCCATGACCAACATACACATACTAAGAAAAATCCATACTTGACCTTATTCCTTGCAAGTCAAGGTTATTTCCAAATTTTCCAAATATGCAAAAATGCCGGATATAACAAGTAGGTTTACAGTTTAAGCACTAAAGAACAAAGACTCAACAACCTAAGGACCTAAGACATCTTCAATTCTGGACCTCGTCCTTCGGGTTGCTGTGGCTCTGTTCTTGAAGAACACCTTGAAAGGTGGAGACTTACACTTTGGATGGAGCAATTTTCGGATTATGCAAGAATGAGTCTTCTCTTGGAAGATGATGTCTTTATATGCACGGAGAGAGAGAGAGAGAGTAGAGATGGCCACTCATAAAATCTGGACCGTTAATCAGTCGGCCTTGATGAGGTGCTGTTGTATAGCTGCATTGTACTTTTCAGGCACTCACTTTACAGCTGTGGATTTGGACTTTCAGCTTCAGTGACCAGAGCCTTTATCTAGAGGAACCTGGTTCCTCATCTGTTCTTCGAACACGTTGTAAGTACTGGATACACTGTCAGTAACTTTACAGCTGCATTGTTGGCTGAGCAGGCTGGAGACCTGATCCCATCTGGTCCTTCTGAATCACTATCACCGGTATCTCATATATGAGCAATTCCTGCAAGCATCTGATCCTTTAAGGAGCATGTGAGACTAACAACATATGACATATCATAAGGTTAACTAAGTTCGGATAGATGAACCTAATTGTATCTGGTTCCTTAGGGTTTGTCATGTTATCAAAACATATTATTTCTTATCAAGTTCTTCCTTTTTGATGATGACAAAGCGACATCCTTTTTATTCCCCCTAAGGACCAGATCCCTTACCCATATATCTTATTTATTCCCCTTGAGACTTAGACCTCGTAGTATTCTGGTTCTTTGAGTAAGGTTTGTCAAATCATCAAAACATGTCATGACATATCCATTTCACCCTTTTTGATGATGATAAGCTCATAGAAAAAGTGCCCCTTGAGAACCAAATTCCCACTCGTTCCCCCTGCGGATTAGTCCTTTACTTGCCCAGCTTGCAGTCCTCTTTCCCTTTTTCACGGTTCCCCTTATCTTTCGCACATGTCTCTCTCACATATATCGATTATATTCTTGAGACTGTGAGATGTATGGAGAGGCCATATTGAGGATCGGGTTTCTCGCTCTCTCTGGTTTCACCAGGTTTGACAATCATCAAAACATACATATAGTCATTTTCGCCCTTTTTGATGATGACAAACTGTCTCTCTCACATCATTCTTCCTCCTTTTCCCACCCTTTTATTTTCTTCCCCCTTTTGGCATCATTGAAAAGAGTAATAAAAGTAGAATAAGCCAAAAAAAATTTAATAGCATTAACTCATGTCCACTGTTGACACCTATTTCACAGTGTAGAACGTATATTTTAATTTTCATATTTTTCGAGTCCCAGACGGAGTAAGGATGTCCTTAAAAATTAAAAATTCAAAAATACCAAAAAAACTGCAAAAATTGACGTTTGTTGGAATTGAGTTATGTTCTTCGAACCATCCGCACCTAAGACGGCTTATGAACCCTTTGTTGCCTTTTTTTCGAATTTTTTGAAACCTGTCACCATTTCTACCTGAAGTTTCCTTTCACCTCTGATTTGCTTGTGACTTACAGACCATTGGTCTTGTCTCATATCGGTTACTTGTCTGCCATGTTCATGACTGGTTTATCATTTATGATCTGTATTCACACTTGGAATTGTTATAGCTTACTTGGTTCTCTTTACCTAATATGATCATGTAATGGACTTGGGGTAAAGAACCTAGACAAGGACTAAAAGTTGTTTTAAAGGACTGAGGGTGACACTTGCTTTTGAAACATGCCTCCCTCTTATTATTTTCTTGTGAAATCTGAGGTGGCCTCATATTTGTTCTTACCCCCTCCCCCCCATTTGCTTGAGCTATGTCTGATACTGTCAAAGACCTAGGATAGCATGGTTGCACCTATGGTGAATCTTCATAGACTTTCACTTGTATATGTGGTTCCTTTTTGTGTAAATTCAGGAAATAGAACCAACTTATAAGGTCCCGGAGACTCTTTTGATAGTTTTTTATACTTGTTATGTGCTAGGGTGATTCTAGGGACTTCAAATGGTTAGAAGTTGATCATCATAAACCTTGACTAAAACCTGGAATGCTTGCTGAACTTGCAGACTTGTTTAGCTAGTGTTTGGACTTGCTTAAGGTTATAACTAGTCTAAAATTCCTTAACACTTTGTTGCTGATTCCTGTCTTGATTACTCTGTGTGTTCAATAAAAATCCTGCTTGATCCTGCATTGGTGTTTGGACCTATCTGTTTAATTCTGGGATTGAAACTAAGTTAAAACTGTCATGTTAAAAATCTGCAATGTTTCCTATAAGACTGGATATGTGCTAAAGTGATCTTCAGTGATTATTTGTGCCTTTGCAACTTAAGATGGGATTAAAACTAGAATTTTGGAGCCTGAAAAATAGCACAAATTTGTGATATGGCCCAGACCTGATTAAAGTTGACATTGGTTTTGGAGAAGCCACTTAGATCTGCTACTTGATTCTGTGACCCTTTATTTTGACTTGAATGAAACTAAAAAAAAAAATGGTTTTTGCCATTAGTTAACTTAAGAATGATCTAGCAGGTGAATTTCTGGAAATCATTTAACATTACATGCTTTAATTAAGGCTTGTCTAGTCACTTGCTTGTTTGCCTTGTCTTTTCATTTTTGAACTTTGCTAGGCATGGGAGGATAAAAAATGATCTGTCCTAAACCTGTTTAATGAATTTGAGACTGTCTAGGGGGGGAAATTAGTTAAAACATGAAAGCTATGAGATTTGTTGTCTATTTTGATCCTAGAAGAGTTCAAGCAGCCTAGATTTTGTGTGCATTTGTTGGCTTCACTTCTGGGAACCAATATAGGATCTATGCCTTTTCTTGTTTGTTTCTTTGACTTGGCGTGACATAATCTTCCCCTATCCTTTCTCTGCCTTGTTGTTGTTTGCCCCCCTATCACCATAAATCGTCTATGGTTTCTATGTTCGTACTGTTGTGGCTTCTGTGTTACTTGCAACTTCCTGATACTTTACCCCACTTGGTTTATAACTTGACAACTCCCTAGACCTCTGTTTGCATCCTGGGATCAGTGCTGAGACCTTAGATTGAATCCAAATGAACTACAGTAGCTTTTTTTAGTGTTGTGAACCACTAATTAGTCTTGTTAACTTTCAAAGACCCCCTATGCCTTTAAAACCCATCAGAAGTCTAAAATTTGGGTTAAAAAATGAAAATTCAAGGAGTCCTATTCTATTTTTTATTTCTGGGAATTGAAATGATTAAGTGGGATGTATATCAAGTATATTTGGAGGGTATGCCAATAAGGTTTTGCTCTCCATTGAATGTATACTTGATGTATATCGAGTGTATATTACGACTTTTGACACTTAAAAAGATTTGAGAAAAATGGGGGTAGTATACCAGTGGCATATCATGTATACCACCTTTTCGACACTTAGGAATTTTTTTTAGAGAAAAATGGCTTGGGCTTGATCCAGTTATCCGCATTTCCATGCTTGACTTAGTATTACTACTATTTTGAGTCTGCTTTTACTTGGGCGTCTGATTCTATGCTGTCAGTTATAATAAATGGGCTTGACCCAATAATGTTGTAATTCATTTTTGGCTATGTAATAATTATTCTAGGCTTTAATTTTTATAGTTAGTTTAATTTATGAGTGTATTCTAATGTCTTGTATACTCGTTGTATCTTTGTCCATCCAAACCCGTTGGTGGGCCCCCACGGGGCCCACTAACGTATCTAGATCGAGTCGAACGAATTCGGAGCAAAATGGAGCATACGTATGGACTTAGGGACAAACTTGCATAATACTTTCGTTTGGGCTTGGTCGGCCCAAAATTCTTACTCTTTACTTTATGCAATTTAAATTCATATTTGTGCCTTTAAATTCAATGTGTCGGAATCCTTATATGATTGTCATACAATTTAGAGTCGCCAAAACTGATTTTTTTGTTTACTAAGTTCAAACTCGTGTAGAAATCAGATAAAAATGGACCGAGACTGTTTTAGACTGAGAACGTTGTATTTGGGAAGATTGCTGGACTAAATTGACATTATTGAAACTTCAGGGACTGAGACTGCCTAGGACTGTTCTGGACTGTTTGAAACTTATGGGCCGATTCTGGATATATTGAAACTTACATAAATATATATAAAACTCGTTCAAACATGGATTTAAATTTGGCTAAGCATAGAATATGATTGATAGATTAAAAAATAAATAACCTGGTATAATCAATTACAGCATATATAGTATAATAGTATGTCTAAAACTATTTTTATAAAACTATTTTCATAAACTTAAAATGCTTCCTTTTTTCAAAATTTTTTTTGGTAGACTTACATGGAGTCCTACCTAGGCTAAGAGCCTTCAGGTATTAGCTTAGGTGTTCAAGTCCGACACCCACGCTCAATTTTGAGCAGAATTATACTTCTACAATTTCTTAAAAAATGAATTTCTTGCATGTAAATGACAATCTTTTATTGCGGAAATCTAGACTTAAGCAATTTTTGTCTAAAACAGTTGATAATCATAAGGTAAACTATTAGAACCCGTAGGTAAACCGCAATTGAGCAGATCCTTAATACCGGGGTGCCTAATACCTTCCCCGGAGGATCACAGAACCTTTACCCAGACTTTGGTAGATTAGGTTTCTTTTAAATAATAGTTTTAAATGAACCCTTTTCGAACTGGTTTTCCTAATTTCCTTAAAATTAGGTGGCGACTCTAAAATGTATCCTTTAGAGCACCATTAAGTGGTTGGCGGGTTTTTGTGACTTTCCCAGTACGATTCACAACCGTACTTTCCGGGGACACCTCCCTCCTTTTATGAGGTATATGCGAGTCGGTTAAACTTATAATTCTCAATGCCCGCTACATCCACTAGGGCAACACAACATAAGCAAGAATAGTAACAACAAGTATTAAGATCATTACTCAAATTAGAGTAATTGCCCAGATTAGATTAAGCATATAAAAAACATAGTAGTCTTAGTCAGTACAAAATATGATGCTTAAACTATCATGACTGCCATAGTCATTAAGCGATGGAATATAAAGGGTCAGATATTCAGGGGAACTAGGAGGGGCTCAAGAACTAAGGAGGAGTGGGTCTTAGACAAAGATTTTGTCGGCATCCTTTGCAACACCACTGAGACCCGGTCCATTTACCTTCTTGAGCATCTTCATCTCTCCATGATTACCACATCATCCTGGATTCATGGAGACCGAACGTGTGCACCTTGCATATGTAGCATAGCCAGTTTGTAGCTGCGTCGGATCCCTTCTCATCAACCAGTACATGGTAATGAGGTGGACGGCTAGTACCTCGGATTTTAACGTGGCTATACCAAGAACATTAGGCTCTATAAGGTGGCACATCTCGGTATCTATCACAGTATCTAGCAAGGTGTTTCCATCCTTGTCTGTCATGTTAAGATTATTGTGATTCGCAGGGAACAGATGTGCATGATGTCTCTTTTGCACTACTACAAGGATTATTCGTGACAGATACCTTTCTTCCAATGGATTGCATGTATTGCGGATTGCATCCATTTCTTCCCTAATAAGTTCATTCCCCTTCATCCGTTTCGTCATCAGATCCTTCTGTGTTCCTTTATCGCTTTCTTTTCCCTTCAAGGCCTCTTCAAACCCCTTAACAATTTCATTTCCACTTTCCATGATATTAGATCTATTTCGCTCCCCCTCATTTAGAGTCATTGAGGAGAAGGTCTACACAGGGCTCATAGAGTCTTTTTCTGTTCTAGAATAATCGATAGAAGTGGGACTTACCAGAGTCAGACTACCTTTGGGATTTGGTAGTGATATGGTGGGGTTTAGATTCTGGCGAGTGAGGAAGGATGATTCAGGTTTCAGATATAGTAATTTTTTGGCAAGATCTGAAGAGGAATGGTTTTCTTTTGAGGTACGAAGAGGTTCAGGATAGTCAGCCATTTAAAGGGCTTAAATCGGAATAGGAAGCAGAAGAGTCTTAATGACATGGCATTCTAGACAGTTCGAAACATATTAAGCACTGAAGAAACTACTAACCAGAGTCATAGGGACCAGGTCCCTTGACAATTTTGAAAATGAGGCAAGAGCTCTGAGATGTGCACTATCACTTATGCTTGTGCTGTCCTGATCCTGCCACGCGTGTGTACCTGTGAAGATACAAGAGTGAGTTAGATGCCATCGATAAACACTTTTTAACATTGTACCTTTCCTATTAACATAGCCAAGCATGAGGAAATTTGAGGAACGACAACAAGTTGAGCTTGATCAAACCCATCTCCCATCTTCCAAAATGCTTCCTATTCAGCCTCATTTCAAAAGAGCACACTTGATGTGCCGTGAAATTATGGAACATCTAATCTCTAAGTTTTACTTGTTTTCGAGTAAGTTTGTGTTAGTTTGATGTGTTTTGTGTGTTGTGCAGGTATTTCTAAGTTAGAATGCGCGACAAGTGAAAACAAGGAAATTCTGGTGTTCATTGCTGGTTTTACACTAAGCACGGACCGTTGTTATGTCGACGGTCTGTCTTCTTGGTCGTCGAAACGCAAGTAGAGTTCCTGCAGCTAAGGAAAATTGACGATATGCAGAACTTGTAAATTGACAGATCGTCAACATGTTCGACAGCCCGTCAAGTTGCATCGTCGACACATCTTGCAGATTGAAAAGTGTCATCAGACCGTCGAGTTGCACCATCAACATGATCGACGGTTTTCGAAGTGCAAAGACGATTGAGGTTCTACAGCTTGAAATTTTGTCATCAGATCATCATATTGCACCGTCAAAGCACAAAGACGACTCGTCGAGTTGCAAGCCGACCTGAAACTGGATTAGGATTAATTATTCCGAGGTTAACTTGTATAAATAGCTGTTTAGGTTTTAGTTTTCAGACATCTGGAGTTTAATACTTCTAGTAATTACTTTTGGGTTCTTAGTACTTTTGAAGATTTCCTAGACAATCAAATTCGTTTACTTTCAGTTTTATTCGTAAGTTCAATAACAATTTCAATTATGCAATCTTCAATCTTTTATTGTTTCTTCATTGCCATGAGTAGCTAAACACCTTTACTAAGGTTGTGAACCCAAGGATGGGTGTTTTGTGATTGGGGATTGCGATTGATATACGCATAATGGATTGTTAAGGTTTATTTCTTTTTCACTTTAATCATAGAGTTAGTGGTTGAAAACATTAGCTAACGCCATAAACTTTGGTTTATTTGGGAAAATAACTAGGGTTCGGTAAGAACAAATAATAAGAACTCAAGGCTTTAAACCTTGTTTAATAAATTCACTGAGGAATAAGAGGAATTTACTTGGCATAATTAACCGTTCTTCATGCATACTTTCTTATCTTTGGGAAAAGCATAGAAAGAAATAATCTTTTATTATTGGGAAATAGTCTAGATTTACATAGAGGTTAAGTTCATTCATACAACGATCCATTAGAAGTATATCAAGACCAAGACCCATGTGTCATGACCCAACCAGAGGGCCATGACGGGCACCCAGAGCTAACCTTCAAATCAACTTAATCATGAGAAATAAGATGGAGAACATACCTTACACTAGAAGAACTTCACCCCACTCAACTTCTTCCAAGACCAAATTCATCACAACATTAAGTAGAGACAAGAACAATTCTTCTCCATGAATTATCTTGGGTTTTGGAGTTTGATCCTCTTTTGTGATGGTATAGAATATTTTGGAATGGTGGAGAACCTTCAAGAACACTCTTATAATGGAGAGAGAAGTGTGGGAGGTTCTAGAGAGGTGTGGAGATGTTAGGAGATTTATAGAGGGCTGTGGAGTTGAAGAAAAATAAATAAAATGAAGTGCAGAGGCCCTTTTACAGGTGCCAAGCACGAGTTGGGCTGGGTCACCACATAAGTGGGCTTATAAGTGAGCTTCCCGGATTTTCCGCCCAGGTTCGTATTCCTCTTGTTGTCCGTTTTAAAATGCCCATAACTCCCTACTCCGATATCATATTGACGAACGGTTTATTGCGTTGGAAACTAGACTCGACGAACTTCATTTTAGGCTCTTAAAACACCTCGAAACTCCTGATATACCTAGAGATATATCCCTCTAAAGTTGACCCAAAATTTCAGTCCAAAATTCTGCCAACTGTTTCCAAATTTTCGACAAACTTATTTTCTTCGATTTGCTTGATCCCGGAATCTTCCGAAACTCTCCATACATGATATTTATCATTATTCATACTTGATAATGGTCATGTCCTTTGGTTACAAGGTTGTCCTTCCCGGTTACGACTTACGAGATCGTAATCCATCCTTTACTTTATTGTTACGTACTTTCCATGGCTTATACCTTCCAAAACTTCACGGGACGTCTCCGATACTCCATTAATATGGTGAAGCACGTAGCATGCTTATTCTCTGAAAGTGCGGGGTGTAACATCCTTCCCCCTTAGAAACATTCGTCCTCAAATGTTGTAGCTTGCGAGGTTACGAGCTTACAACGCTTTCATTAGTTTCTTGAAATGGTTTTCCTCCTTTAGTTCCTGATCTCCATGTTCTTATACTATGGGCTCGTTAGTCTTCTTTTATATTCTCCTAATTCTTTGTCGAACTCATTCATTAGTTCCATATCCTCATGTTCTTATGTATGTACCCAGTGGTCAACTGATATCTAGCTATCGTCCTGGGACTTGTTGCCATTAAGATGGTCTTAAATCATGATTACTATGGCTCCCTTCCGGTCTGTGAGGTTGTACTCTTTTGCCTTGCTCCTTATTTCTCTACTAGTAGACAAATTCTCTTGTTCAAAAATGAAACCTTTCCTTGCTTGCTTCTTTAGTGCTATTTTAGATTATCCCTTTTTGTACTAGTCAACCTTATATACATACCATATCATCTCCTTTAATTCCTTGGCCGGACCCCCCTTAATTCCTTACAATATCATCATATTCATATTTGAACTTTTCCTCTAATTTTCTCTCCTCGGTTTTTGCTTAATTACAAAATAAACTCACAAACATGGAACTACGATAAAATCCTACTTAATCATAATTTCCTGCCAATATGAGTATGCTTCCTTCCTTAAGTCCTTGGCTCTCTTATACCGATGACTAATTGAGACTTAAACTAACCTCCATTCTTCTTCGGCTCCTTATCGTCGTCCTTGCACCATTATGTTAGCCATTTCATCATGGCGATTGTTTATATGGTTCTATGTCATACACTCTCACAATTGATATATCCAACAGCTTGGAATTTCATGACTTACGAGGTACTCCCTAATCTTAGGCAGTACTGCTGTCTTGCTATCCATAGACACACTATTTTCATTTCCTTTGAAGATCAATTAACTTCCTATAAATATTCCTCCTTTAAAGCTTTCTCTTCTAGTGCTACAAGCTCTTTTTAGTAATCCTGATTGTTCCTTATACTTATCCCTAGTCACATGCGGCCTTCCTCACTCCTTCTGCTACCCCTTGGAGTACTTTACTGCATATCTAGATGTACCTAAAATTTCTTTGGCGTGATTGATTCGAGTCATAGTCCGGAATACAATGTGTAGCATTGGCGAAACTTATTCTCTTTCCCATAGTTGTCTCCTGATGTACCTGCATTTAATCCATTCTCACTTTTCTTTAGCACATTCTTGATATATTGGTTCATCTCAAATTTTGGCTCCTTCAAGCTAGTACATGTCCCTCTTCCGAGCTTGAGAATATTGTAGCTCATCTTAGAACTGAATTTGTTCTTCCCCCCTTTTAAAGGATGTTCTCATATACTAGTAACCTTTGAGTGTCTACGAGCCGTGTCTAGTAGAGTCTTGTTTATGGGTGTGAAGTGCGCCACACTTATAAACAAGAGGTTGCAGGGCATTTAGGAATGATTGACCTTTCTTTCTCATCTTAGATCGCGCCGTAGAGCTATATTATAAGATATAATGTCCCGGATTCTAATCCTAAATGTTTTGATTATAGATAAGCAGTTGATTATGCTGCTATGAGGTAATTGATAAGAATAGAAGTTGTTACTCCGAAAGGTATGTTTCCTGCCTTACTGATATTGATAGACTTTGATAGAAGAACTTGAACTAGATGTTATAGGTATTTGTGATCGCCCTGTGAGGCATTGGATGTGTTTTCTGGGCTGTGTGTAGGAATGAGGCAGTAAGAAGTACAAGAGGAAAACCGCCGAAAATTTTACAAATCGAATTGTTTGAATGTCTATGCCATAGAAAGAAAGTGAAAATGTGACAATCGGATTTTCGGTAAGTCATAATTGAATGAACCATTATGAGACGCTTTCAAAGAGAAATTTTAGAATGATTTTAATTTAAGGGAAGAACCCTGGAGGGGAAAAATGATTAGTAATTAAAGGAGTTGGAACGAATGCATTCGAGATTTCGGAGAATTGAGATTTATTAAAGATATAGGGAAAGTTGACACTAAGAATTCAAATGTAGTATTACGATTTATAGATTGATGAGTAAAAGATAATGAAGAGATATTGATATGGGAAAGGAAGTTAACGAGTAAGGGAAAGGTTTACTCTAGAAGTTTGTATATATACATAAGATCGTGGTGACTCGTTTATCTACAGCACACATAATCGTTTTATCAGACTTTCCTATATGATATGGGTTTATATTGGGATTTAGAAGTCACCAATCATTCGACTTCAAGGGGATTCTGAGTATTTGACAGTTAGTACTATTCTGAGAATCATTATGGCCAAGTTACTTCGGGTGTTAATGACGACCTTGAACTTAAGAATGAGAAATGGTTAGGTAAGTTGGATTGTAAGTATGATCGTTTTCTCTCGGATTGTTTATATAACTTCTAAAACGTGATGTTGCTTGGCCGACGAAGGAAGAGAGATTGTATTAACCTTAAGAATACGTGGTGTATTTCGACCTAATCCTTATGCTAACACTTTACCGCAATTTTTTCGTACTCGTGTCAAAGGTTATCGACTTCATAGAGAAGTGAGGTGCGATGTCGATTTATGTGCGGAGCAGAGAAGAGAGTAGGTGTACAAGTGAAGATAAAATATTGCAAAGATCGATTCCTATGTTGCCACAGAAAGTAAAGGGACGCGAGGTTGATTATCCGGACAAAGAGGACAAGGTATAAGTACGAGGAAAGATTTTTAAGTAAAGTTATATCACCGGATTCATGCTAGATATAGAAAGATATGCTAGAAGACCTACATTTAGACATACAAAAAAATATGAGAAACCGTAAAAGCGTAGGAAACAGAGCATATACGTTTTTTTTACAATTAGAGTTCCCTCGGCCACTGGGTAAAAGAGAGGGGAGATGTATTAAAGCCACAGGTTTAGGACTAAATCAAATGGCAATAGGATATCTCGCAAAAAAAGGTGTTCAAAAGCGATAAAAAGATAAGTCACGAGTGGCTACATCGAGTATTATATACACCCTTATGATTGATGTTACACCCCACATTTTCAGAGCATGAGCATGCTACGTGCTTCACTGTATTAAAGGAGTATCGGAGACATCCCATGAATTTTTGGAAGGTACAAGCCATGGGAAGTACGCAATAATGAAGTAAAAGATGAATTATGATCTCGTAAGTCGTAACCGGGAAGGACAACCTTGGAGCCAAAGGACATGACCATTATCAAGTATGATTAATGATAAATATCATGTATGGAGAGTTTTGGAAGATTCCAGGAACAAGAAAATCGAAGAAAATAAGTTTGTCGAAAATTTTAAAAACGTTGGCAGAATTTTGGACAGAATGTCATGACCCAACCCCGTAGTCCGTGACTAGCGCCCGAGCTGGACACTCATACGCACCCATTAACCGTAATCGTCCTACTAATAGCATACATAAAGTGAGGTAAGTCGTTCGCTTCAAACCTGTCATATACATATATGTACATATATACATAACGCACGTAGGCTTGCATATTATCAAAACATAGGAACGCAAACCATACAAATATAACTTCCAGACAGACCCCACAACCCACACGTGTACGTTCTGTACCCCCCAAAAGCAAACTAAAC
>NW_026725511.1:0-114666 GCF_029784015.1 Lycium ferocissimum
GCAAACTAGTTTAAAAAATTTGAGTAATGTGGAATTTGTCTCCAAAATATTTGTTCGGATTTGTAGTTCAAAGTATATATTAGAACGTACGAAAGTCATTAAAACATCATTCTTTGATATCTATAATCATAGCAAAAATCCTTTTTAACATCATACCAAATAAGCCGAATAGGACAATCGGAGGGATCTCGGGACTAAGTGGGCACCTCGGTCAAGTCGAAGTAGCATACGTAATTTTACAAACATTAGACTCTAGGGAAGCATCCATGAAAGTTTTGAGCAATCCGAGTTCGTTTGGGAAAGTTACGGAAGTTTGACATCTTTCCAACAACATAAGGAATGTAGTTCAATTATGTCAATGAATAGTACCCAAAATCGGACGGATTTCTATGAACGAATTGTCCCCGAGACTCAAATCCAAACCTAGTACACCTAAGACATGCCAAAAGAAGGAAAGGGTGAGCTTTACCATACCTTTTTCCGCCTCCTATACGTCTCGAAAATCAAGTCTCAAGTTCGCAAAATCTCACAATTTGGTCACATTTACCAAATGTAAGTTATAACTTCCAAGAATTCAACTTAAATTCATATTGTCTACCGAAATTTCGGCGGCATCTCCCCTATAAATTCAACGTCCCCGAGAATCATCTCGGCCCAAAAATATCAACAACAACAACCCAACAACACCATCGACATCAACAATCATCACAAAATACATTATGACATAAATAGCTCTTTTCCACATAGTTCGATAATTTCCATCCCAACTTCATACTATCAACTAATATCAACATTTTCCATATCCATTAACTAATTCAAGATTATTCAAGCATATTTCAATAGCATTCCAAACAATATTCATGGATTCAAGTATTCCCGCCAATTCCATATTCCATCCGAAACTTCTACCAAATGCGACAAAGCTACTAAATCGCATCGTCTTCTTCGAAATTCAATAACAATAACATTAATTCACATTCTAGAATCTTACTTTCGTAATTTCATAAAACTATATGAAAATCACATAATTTCCATAACGACTCATAACCAATTTCAATGTAACTTAAAACCATTTAACCTTCATATTTACATCATAAGGATCACAACAACACAACTAACATATTAAACAAAATTGATTCATTTCTATTTCTATCTCCACACCACACGGCCATGATCCCACTTTGCAAACTTTCATATTTCCATAAATTCTACTCATTCCTACATACTACAACACAAACAAACCTTCATAACATAATAAAAAGGAATTAATTCTTACCTTTTTCTCCTATCTTCTTCACTTTACCAACTTGTTAAATGGATGAACCAAGTGCTTTATCTTCTGAAATAACTACACCACGTTGTAGAGGGTCCTTGAATTATACCACAAGAAAATAATTTTTGGAACAAGACTTTGAGGGGGCAAAATCTATTGAACATGGCCGAATGGCCTTATGTTCTTACTCTTCATCTTTCTTTTTTTTTTCTTTCTTTCTTCTTTCCCTCTTTGTCTTGAACCTTCTAAAATAAGACCCCTTATATTAATTTAGCACATGGGAAATTATTTAATTTGTGGGCTTGGCCGTAGCATGGCCGGCCACTCCCTTGCTCTTGGGCCTAAATTTTTCTCTTAATTTTTGAGCCCAACTAGTTAAGGATCATAATTTCTAATTCCCGAAACTAATTTCTGAAATTCCAATTTTGCCCTTGGCCTTCTTCCGTATTTCCACATCAATATTTTTTTTTTCATGAATATCACACACATGTTAAATAAAATAGAAATATAGCCGTATTTCCTACAAAACAAGATTATTCCAAATTTTTTTCCAAACGCGCAAAAACACGGGATATAACACACGACCTTATGTCACCCCGACATAGCTATAGTTGCCTCAAAGCTCTAATGTATGTCCTGATGATCAATGTATAATGATATTAAATTAAGATAGAGCCATGATATGCTTACGAGATGATTAATAATGATGAGTCTATGACATGTATGATGACAAGTATATGATATGTATGACGATGTGATTCCACCGCCCCTAATTGGCTGGGCTTGTCACCGCTACGGCGGGCTGCATATGATTACACCGTACCTAGATGGCCGGGCATGTCACCGCTAAAGCGGGCTGCTGTGTTTACACCAAGTCTAGAGGGCCGGGCATGACACCACTAGTGGGCTTCATATGATGGTTATCCGGACGCGGGTTAACGATATGATGATGTATTATTGATATGATGATGCATGTATGGTATGATGATGTATATGCTATGATGATCTCTATGATATGCCACGTATGATATATGTATAAAATGAGTCCATACAAAGGTTATGTCTCCATCTATGCCTTATGATTTTCCTATTATGTTCCTTTCATTCATGCCTTACATACTCAGTACAATGTTCGTACTAACATCCGTTTTCTTTGGACGCTGTGTTCATGCCCACAGGTAGGCAGGGAGACGGTGCAGATCCATAGAAGCTAGTAGCTGATTTGAGAGCACTCTATTTTCCGGAGGTGCCATTGATTATTCTTTTGGTACATATGTATATATTCATAATTTGGGCACGACGGGGTCCTGTCCCGTCCATATGTCTAGTACTCTAGTAGAGGCTCGTAGATAAGTATGTATGGGTAGTATGGTCTCACAGTCTTTCATGTATATATATATATTATTTTGATAGCCGGAGGGCTTATGTTTATAAAAGTAAATATGTTTCAACTATTAATAGTTTTCTATGGTTATGAATATATATTATGAATGAGAGCAGACGAGTAATAGAATGAGCGGTGTTCGGTGGTTAGTCCCGGATACCCGTCATGGCCCGTAGCCCGGGTCATGACAATAATACATGGATGTCTTCTAGAGGAGTTAACGCACCTCCACATGTATGGCAAGAGTTTGTAGATGCTTTCCTTCGGCATTATTTGCTGCCAAAGATTTGATGGGCTAGAGCTGAAATGTTCCTAAACCTCAGACAGGGGAACATGAGTGCTCGGGAGTATATTCTTCACTTTAATTCACTGTCCAGGTATGCTCCAGCTATGGTAGCTGATATGGGAGATCGTGTCCATAGATTTATGAGTGGTTTGGGGCCACACTTGATTGATGATTGCTTGACGGCCTCACTTCAGGAAGGTATGGATATTTCTCGCATTCAGGCCCACGCTTAGAATCTGGAGGAGCGACAGTAGAAGCGGAGGAGTGAGCGTGAGTATGATAGGGGCTATAGTAAGAGGGCCAAATCCTCAAGCGCTGTTAGTGAGTTTAGAGGAGGTCAGAGGCAGTAGTATTTTAGGCACTCGGGCCATTCAACTGCTAGTACACCTCCATGATTTATAGCCAGATATTTGATCGATCTATTCATTCCGGACCAGGTCAAAGTTCCAGAGCCTCGGGTTCTCTGTATAAGGGTGATTCAAGCCAGATGAGGCCACCTTTACTACGATATACGCAGTGTGTAAGCTACACTTTGGACAATGCCGCTTGGGTTCAGAGGCTTTTTATGCATGTGGTCAGGCAGGCCATATGATGCGTGACTGTCCATCGAGAGGTGGTAGAGGTATGGTTCAGCCCACAGGGTCCGCAGCTGGTTCTTCATCATCTGTACGCCCTCTGGGGCAAAGCTCACAGACATCCACTGGTCGTGGTAGAGGTAGATGGGGAGCGTTCAGTTCGACCAGTCCTCATAACCGTATTTATCCACTGGCTGGATGACAGGATCTTAAGGATTCGCCCGATGTTATCACATATATATTATCAGTATTTTATCATGAGATGTATGCATTGATTGATCTAGGTTCTACCTTGTCGTATGTTACTCCTTACATTTCTGGTCGGTTTGGGGTGAAACCTGAGTCGATTAAACATTTTGAAGTATTTACACCCGTTGGTGACCCAGTAATAGCTAGACGGGTATATCAAAATTGTGTGGTTATAGTCTGTGACTGTCATGCCATGGCAGATTTGATTGAGCTAAATATGGTAGATTTTGATGTTATTATGGGTATGGATTGGTTGGTTTCTTGTTATGTCAATGTTGATTGTAGGACAAAAATAGTTCGATTCTATTTTTCAGGAAAACCGATCTTAGAGTGGAAAGGTAATCCAGCATCGCCGAAAGGTAGATTTATTTCCTATCTCAACGCAAAGAAGATGATTGCTAAAGGTTGCATTTATCATTTAGCCCGAGTCCAAGATACAGGAGCAAAGTCGTCGATTCTTCAGTCTGTCCCAGTAGTTAATGAGTTTTCGGATATATTCCCGGATCAGCTTCCAGGCCTTCCACCAAAATTGGAGATTGATTTTGCCATTGATGTGTTACAAGCCAATATCTATTCCTCCTTATAGAATGGCACCTGCAGAATTAAGGGAGTTGAAGGAGCAATTGAAAGATTTGCTTGAGAAATGTTTTATCAGGCCTATCTCGTCACTGTGGGGAGCACCTGTGTTGTTTGTAAAAAAGAAAGATGGTTCGTTACGGATGTATATCGATTACAGACAGCTGTATAAGGTGACGATAAAGAACAAGTATCCACTTCTAAGGATTGATGATTTATTTGATCAGTTGCAGGGTGCCAAATGGCTCTCAAAGATAGATTTGAGATCAAGGTATCAACAGCTGAGAGTTAGAGAGAAAGACATTCCGAAGACGGCCTTCAGAACCATATACGGTCATTTAGAGTTTCGGGTAAAGTCCTTCGGGTTAACTAATGCACCGACGGTATTCATGGATTTGATGAGTAGTGTATTCAGGCCTTTCCTAGACCTGTTTATGATTGTGTTTATCGATGATATTCTGGTATAATCCCGATCAGAAGCGGAGCATGCAGACCATTTACGTATTGTTCTTAAAGTTCTCCAAGATCAGAAGTTATATGCAAAGTTCTCAAAATATGAGTTCTGGTTAAATTCTGTGACCTTACTGGGGCATATTATTTCAGCTGATGGTATTCGAGTGGATATCCAGAAGATTGAAGCTGTGAAGACTTGGCCGAGACCTATAACACCTACTAAAGTTCATAGTTTTCTAGGCTTGGCAAGTTATTACAGAAGGTTTGTAGAAGGTTTTTCTTCTATTTCTGCACCACTGACGAAGCTGACTCAGAAATCAGCTAAGTTTCAATGGATGGATGCTTGTGAGCGCAGTTTACAGGAGTTGAAGAATAGATTGACTTCGGCCCCAGTCCTGACACTTCCAGAAGGATCGGAGGGCTATGTTATTTATTGTGATACCTTAGGAGTTAGGCTAGGTTATGTGTTGATGCAGCATGGTAAAGTTATTGCTTATGCTTCAAGGCAGTTGCAGAAACACTAGAAAAACTACCCAGCCCATGATCTAGAGTTGGCTGCGGTGATTCATGCACTGAAGATATGGAGGCAGTATTTGTATGGCATTCATGTTGATATCTATACAGACCATAAGAGTCTCCAGTATATTTTTAAGCAGAAAGAGTGGCAAAGGCGATGGTTGGAGCTACTGAAAGATTATGATGTTAGTATCTTGTGTTATCCTGGGAAGGCGAACGTAGTAGCCGATGCTCTTAGCCGTAGATCCATGGGTAGTTTATGTGATGTACAGCTAGAGAAGCTGTAGATCCATGGGTAGTTTATGTGATGTACAGCCAGAGAAAAGGGAACTAGCTCGTGAGCTTCAGTAGTTAGCTAACCTAGGAGTCTGATTATTGGACTTGGGCAATATAGGAGCTGCTATTCAGGATTCAGCAGTCTCATCTCTAGTAGTTGAGGTGAAAGAGCATCAGTATGAAGACCCCACGTTAGTTCATTACAGAGATACATCTCCTCAGAAGAAAAAGTCACCATTTGAGGTTTCTGCAAGTGGAGTTCTAAAATATCGAGACAGACTGTGTGTTCCTGATGTTGCAGGATTACAACGCCAGGTTTTGGGGGAAGCCCATTGTTCCCGTTATTCTATTCATCCATGGACGACAAAGACGTATCATGATATTAAGTCAATTTATTGGTGGGACGGAATGAAGAAAGACATAGCAGAGTTTGTAGCTCAATGTCCTAACTGTCAGCAGGTAAAGATTGAGCATCAGAAGCCCGGTGGATTATTTCAAGCTATTGAAATTTTGACTTGGAAATGGGAAGTACTTAACATAGATTTCATTACAGGCTTGCCTCGTTACTAGCGTAAGTTTGATTCTATATGGGTAATTGTGGATAGACTTACAAAATCAACTCATTTTTTGCCTGTTAGAACTACGTACTCAGCTAAATACTATGCAAAGCTTTATATCAAAGAGATAGTACGACTCCATGGTGTTTCAGTATCCATTATCTCCGACAGAGGCGCACAGTTTATAGCTAATTTCTAGAAGTCTTTCCATAAGGGTTTGGGGACTCAAGTGAGTCTTAGCACAGCATTTCATCCCCAGATTAACGGACAGGCTGAGCTGTTATATCCCGTATTTTGGTATATTGGGATAATCCGAGTTAGTCATGATAAGTTAAGGACAAGGTTGTAATTTCTTCCGATTTTGTTAAAAGTGCATAAGTTGCATATTCATCTTTTCATTGGCATGGAGTGTTAAGGGTAAAATTGGAATAAGAAAAATTTGGGGTCAAAAGTGAATTATGGAAAGTTAGGCATTTCATAAAAATTAAGGGCTAGAAGTGAAATTTTGGAAACTAATTATTTCATGAAAATGGCCATATGTGGCCATGTGTGTGGTGTGGGCCATGGTACACTTGTGTTAATTATATAAGTGGACATAAGATGACTAATTAAGTCATCTTCATCATTCTCCACCCCTTAGAATTTTGTAGAACCTTGGAGAAAAAAAAAGAGGGTATTCGGCCATGGCAAGGCAAATTGAAGACCATGAATAGTGATCAAAAAATTATTTTCTTCATGTGTTTCAACTCATTGGAAGGTCCTAAACAACATGGAGTTGTTGTTGAAGCAAGCAAAGTGTTTGTTCTTGAAGTTTTCATCCTAGCCGAATGAAGAAGATGGATGGAAAGAGGTGAGGATTAGTCTTCTTTACATGTTTTCATAGATGTTTGTACATGTTGTGGTATGTGAAAATGAATGAAGTTCATGAAATTATGCATGTGGAAGTGTAGCCGTGTGTGTGTGTGTGTGGCCGTGTACAAGTGTGTGTTGTGTAAGAGTGGTGAAGTAATTGTAGTTAGCATGTTTGTGTGTTGTTGTAATGTGTAAAAATGGATGAAAGTCATGAAATTTATGTATGTGATGTGTGGCCGAAAATGGGTTTGGCACAGACATGTTGAACTAAGTTTGTGTAGTATTTGGTCGTTGTTGTTATGGATTATGTGGTGAGAATGAAGGTATTGAATGATTCAAGTTGTAGTTGTAATTGTTGTGGATTTGGCCGTGTATATGTGGTGTTGGTTAAGAATGAAGGACTAATTTCATTTGGTATGTTTAGGATGTGTGTTGTGGATTTTATGTTGTAAAATGAAGGCTTAATGGTTGAAGATGGAAGTTGTAATCGTATGGGCTTTGTTTTGGAAGCTAATGTGATTGTAATATGGTTTCTTGTATGTATGATAATAATGTTGCTAATGTGTAGATTGTTGGTGTAGTTGATGAGTTTGGAAGAAAGAAATGTATTGTTGTTGTCTCATTGAATTCGGAGAGGTTTCGGGTGGCATAGTGTATTGGTTGGTTGTTTGAACGTTGTATGCATTGTTAGAAGTGTCTTGAATGTTGTTTGAATGATCTTGGATTAGTATTTGAATATGTGAGCGTCGGTGTTGACTTGAATGTTTGTAGTCGAATTGAAAATAAAGGGAATGTCGTCGAATTATATGGAAGAAGAGTTACTAATGTTAGAATGCGTTTTGAATTACTTATTGATGTTGTTGGAATGGTTGTTGGTATTGTTGTTGATGGTATTGGCCGAGTTGAATTCTCGAGGATGCTGAGTTTATAGGGGAAATGCTGCCCAAATTTCTGTAAATAAAGTGATGGCTTGGGATTGGATTACTAAGTGCTTATGACTAATGCTTGGTGTCTAACGACGATATCGTAGATTTTGAGAAGCCGAGGCTTGAGTTTGGATTAGCTTAGGAAGCAAACGAGGTATGCGAAGCTTATCCTTTCTTTGGCATGTCCTAGACGCACGTAAGTTGTGATATGTTATGAGCCTTGGGGGTAATTCTATTCTTAAAATCCGAGCATGTTTGTGATTCATATTTGCTTCTTGATGTTGGCATCACTAATGTGGTCAAGTTATGGACCGTATGTCTTTGATACGATTGGATTTGAAACGCTATGTATACGGTTTGTTCCGAAAGGATCTTATGTCTACAAATGTCCGTAACTTTCATAGATAGAACCGGATTGCTTTGATAAGCTCGTAAACGATTCTTATTTGTTTCTTGATATTCGTATTCTTAATGTAGTCGAATTATGGTCCTATTGTCTTTTGTATGACTCAAATTTCAAAAGTTGCATAAAAGTTTTGTTTTCAAAAGATTTTTGTCCTAAATGATTCTGAAACTACGAACGACCGTAACTTTCAAGAAATGGCTCGGATCGCTTTGATATCTTCGTAAATGATTTCATGACGAGTAATGACTTTAATTTTCATAGGCGGGCCCGGATTGGGTTGACGCTCGTCCGTGGGTCCCGCGACTTTTCTATGTTGGTTCTAACGACCTATTTTTGAAAGAATTTAATATGACTATCTTTCCGACCCCCGAGTATGATTACTTGTTTATCTGTTGAGTCCGAAATGAGGATTTTATGCATGTGATTTTGATACGTGACTATGGTTTCCCGAAGTCTCGGTTTGATATGTTCCCGAGCGATATTCGGAAGAAAACCTGATTTCACTATTGTTTCGGTTTTGAACTAACAGTTCGTTTTGATTATCCTATTGGGTCTTTGTAAGTGATTTGTATGCATATGGTTACTTACGATTCTGCACTTACGATTCTGCTCGTGCGTTCTGTTATTACATCTTTCGCCGAGTCCCGGGCCGGTGTGTTTCGTGCGCACTATATGATATCCGGGAGTATGATGTGTCGGTTCGCCGAGCCCCTCCGCGATAGGGCCGGGTACCGTGTATATGTGATATTGCCGCCGGATTTTTGGACCGCGGTATGTGATATTGCCCGGACTTTTGACCGCGGTATATGGTATATGATATTGCCGTGATGGATTTTTGACCGCGGTATGCGATATGTGCCGCCGGACTTTTGACCGCGGTATGTTGGGTTTTCGGAGATATGAAATCTTCTCGGTATGATGTGTTATGGCGCCCGAGGCGGTGGAGGGGCGACCATTATCCGTCGCCGGTCCCATTACGGACCGTATGTGATATGTGATATGATATGTGATGATTTGCCGATATGATAATCTCATGATATACGATATGATATGTGATAATATGATGATATGATGATTAATAGCGGTCCCATGACCGGAGGGCCGGGACATGTTATATATGCATATGTATATGGTGACTATCTACTTATGCCACTCGTTCCTTTATGGGCCGGATATGATAAAGCATTGATATGTGTGATTTGTATTTCGGGAGGACACACATTTTGGCATTCTCGATTATCCTATTTGTCTTCCGAACCTCTTATGTATGATTTGTGTGTCGACGTAAGTACTTTGGTTTTTCGGTTTCAGCTCATTTTTTCGTACACCTTACTTCGGTTATGACTTCGTTTTCTATACTTCCTGCTTTGCATACTCAGTACATATTTCGTACTGACCCCCTTTCTTCGGGGGCTGCGTTTCATGCCGCGCAGGTACCCACAGATGAGTAGGTGATGTTAGCGAGAAGATGTTCACCGGGATTGGCGAGCTATTTCTCCGGATGCCGCCGAGTCGAGTACTTTTGTATGGTGTCCGGAGTTATGGTAGAGACTTTGCGAGACAATGTATGTGAATGAGATGTCGGTTGTAAGCGGCTATGTAAGCCGATGTATCATTACGCTATGCATTATTACGAACTTGTTATTTTTATAGATTTCATACGATGCTAGTTTTATTTGATCGACAAGATGAAAGGCATGTTTGTTTTCGAAAAAAAAAATTCATTATGTACTTGTGTCATGTTTCGCGGGCCCAGTATAATTATGAGTATGACGAGAGTCAGCGGGTTCGCTCGGCCCTAAGTAAGGGTCGGGTGCCCATCATGCCCTGTCGGAAATTAGGGTGTGACATGAGCATACTATTCAGACTCTCGAGGATATGCTATGGGCAAGTGTGCTAGACTTCGGAGGTAGTTGGGATAATCAATTGCCGCTCATTGAGTTTTCATATAACAATAGTTATCATTCCAGTATCCAGATGGCCCCGTATGAGGCTTTATATGGGCGGAAGTATAGATCACCAATTGAATGGGTCGAAGTGAGGGAGACTAAATTAGTAGGGCCAGATTTGGTCCAGCAACCAGTGGAGAAGGTCAAGCTTATTCAAAATCGATTATTGGCAGCTCAGAGTTGTCAGAAATCTTATGCAGATAATTGCTGACGAGATGTAGAATTCCAAGTTAATGACTGGGTATTCCTAAAGGTGTCACCGATGAAAGGCGTCATGAGATTTGGGAAAAAGGGTAAGCTTTGTCCTCAAAACATTGGGCCTTACAGGATTGTACGCAAAGCAGGCCAGGTGGCCTATGAGTTAGAACTAATTTCAGACTTGGAGTCAGTCCAACCAGTTTTCCATGGGTCAATGCTTTGCAAGTACATTGGAGATCCTTCTAGAGTTGTAGCCATAGATGATGTTCAAGTTACCGAGCAATTATCTTATGAAGAAGTTCCCATTGCTATTCTAGATAGGCAGGTTCGGAGATTGAGTACTAAAGATGTAGCTTTAATGAAGGTACTTTGGAGGAATAGGAATAAGGAAGAAATGACTTGGGAAGCTGAAGAAGATATGAGGTCCAGCTATCCACATTTGTTTCCCACACCCAAAGGAGGTTTAGATAGAAACGCCATTGGCTCCAGGTGCGTAATGTTTTTTTTTTATATAGTTTCTTGGTCGTGTTGGGCCATTGTTGTTGTGTCCCTGTGAGATGTTTAATATTTGGGTTGCTGTGGCAGGTTGATAGTGGTGCGATTACAAGGGAAACACTACCGAAATTTTTATAGGATTCTTAAGACGTTAACATTCGAGGACGAATGTTTCTAAGGGGGAAGAATGTTACACTCCGTATTTTCATATGATAAGTTTCTTCATGAGATGGTTGCCATAGTTTCAGAAGTGGAGTTATTCACGGGGGATTTGGGGAATTAGATATGCTCATCTTAAGCATATTAGGGTTTAAGTCCATGCTTAGTATGTGTTGAGAGGATTAAAGGTTGAACAAATCGATGAGAATATGTTTCAGGAAAAAGTTGGGTTTAAGGTTGGATATATGGACCGTATAATTTTTACGGAACATATATCTGGCTAACCCCCACCGTAAATTGGTTCCAGAAGTGGTGAGCCACTGATTGGATTTTACGGTCCAATTATACGGACCGTATAATTTTTACGGTCCGTAAAAGTGGACCGTAAATTTAAGTCGGTGCTAGATTTTTTTTTATGATATATTTCTGACTCTTGTTCCTTTTAGCTCATTTCAACATTTCCCTAAGTTCATGAAAGCTCTAGAACTCTCGTCTAAACATATCTAACCAACCCTAAGTGAAATCAAAGATTCAAAGGCAAAACCAAGAGATTCAAGTGTTGGAAGGTTCACTAGGGTTTGTAGAGTCCAAATATTCCTTTGGTGTTGAAGTTGGAGGTTTTGTCCTAGTGAAGTAATTTGATCCAAATCTTGCTCTTGTGCGATTAAGGTAAGTTTTTACATCTATTTCATGTTGTTGAGGTTGTTTGATTGTTATACAATTTGATTGAAGGAGGGAAATGAAAACAAGAGTTTAACTATGAATTTGATAATATTTTGAGCTATAAATTAACTTGAGTTATAATTTTTGGCATGTTATGAGTATCATGTTGATATGAGGGGTAATAATGATGATGAGGAAGTACTGTATACAAGTGTATAAGGGATTGTGTTGAAGTTGTTATAAATGGATTTTGAGAAAAAAATTTGGGATTGTGTTGGGTATAATTCGAATGAACTCTCTTAATCATGGCATTGTTGATGTTGTTATTGTTGTTTGGGAGTTGATTTGGAATTTGGTAGAAGTAGATAAAATAGGGGAAATCTTTGGCCAAATTCCGCTAGCCCACTAATTACTCTAGATTAAACTTATGAGTGTTTTCAAGACTTAACTCTAGAATGAATCCTCTTGAATTTAGATTTACAAGCTTGGGAGGGTAAGCGTTCAGTAGTTAAGGAGACGACAAGGTATGTTAAGGCTAACCCTTTCTTTTTTATGGCATGATCACTTCGATACGAACATAAATATTTCTAGAAATGCTAAAGCTTATAGTTCTTGGTGTTCTTATGATATTATTGAACCTTATTTCATGATTATTGATCTTGTTCATTGTTGTTGATATCATCTTATGATAATGATTCTATCAAGGTGAGATATGACGATAATGATAGTTCCATAATCGGAGGTTTCACCAGGCCTTACGTTGCTCGATAGAGTTATAGCTTTCATTTGGGCTCTTATGCATGCTTTATATATATATATATATATATATATATATATATATATATATATATATATATATATATATGTATTTTCTCACACCGAGCTGCGCTATAGTCGGCCGAGCAGGCACGTAAATGTGCACACCACTGCAGTGGGCAGGTTATGATGTTACCCCAGACGCGGGATGCCCTGAACACGCGATGATGATGATAACACGGATCCTAAATGGCTAGGCAGGATACTATATATATGTATGTACAAAAAAATTTTTAAAAGCTAAGCATGCATGATATCCGCCTTAAGAGGCATTCAGAGGTACAACTTGATCTCTTTATCTTATGTTGTCCTCATGCTTCCATTATTTTATTACCCATGCCTTAAATACTCGGTACATTATTCGTACTGATGTCTTTTTTTTGTAGATGTTGCGTTCATGACCACAGGTAGACAGGAAGACGGACCAGACCCCTAGGCTACTTCATCAGCGATTTATCAAGAGCGCTACTTTTATTCCGAAGCGGTGTTTCAGTTGGTACTATTCTTTTGTGTATAAATGGGCATGGCGGGGTCCTGTCCCGTCATTATGATGCTATACACTCCGTGTAGAGGCTCGTAGATAGATGTATACAGTTAGATGTCCTATAACCTCATTGGTTCATATTTTGTATATCATTTTTGGCAGCCTTGTCGGCTTGCGCATATGGGCATAGTTGGCGATGATTATATAGATGTGCATTTATCTTTTGGACTCATGCCCTTACAGATTATGCTAGTTATGAGTTATCTTTGTGGTCCACCTAGATATGATTATGAGATGTATGATAAAAGGTGCTCGGGGAGGTTAGCTCCGAGTGCCCGACATGGCCCTGTGGTTGGGTCTTGACAGTTTGTAAGTGAGTTTAGTTGGATTCATGCCAAGGAAATAATGAGAACGAGACCTTACATACCTTTATTGTGGAACCTCTACTAGTGATGTCGAACCAGCCTCCTCTACCCGTTAATCTAAAACACGAATAGAATAGCCCGCTTTGTCCCGAGCAGTCAATAAACGAGCAACTACCAAAATTACGAGGGAGAGCAAGATGAGTACTTCAAAATTGGACTTCAAAGCTAAGAGGAATTCCTTCAAATTGGATTCTCCAAGATGAAAATAATGGTTGCTTAAGATTTTTTTTTCCCCTTCAAAGTAGTTTATACGTAGTACTAATGTTGTTGTAAGATGTTAGCTCCATCAACAAATTATTCCCCAAAATATAATTAGTTAAAATGACAACTTTATATCTAATTACCATTATAATGACACATGTCCCTTACTTGCCACCTAGACTAATTAGTCACCCTTTATAAGTGAATATGGAAGATCACACGTTGCTGCCTCTAGGACCAAACATTGGTCTTTATCCATTGCTATTTATAATGGTGAATATTCCCTTGTGAGACCCACACGGGAATATTGTCCACGAAGCATTACCCAAATATTTCCAACTAATTCTTTTGCCTCCCACTTCATCGTAACATTTAACTAATTACCAAAATTAATAATTTCTTGATCCCAATTTACTTATATATTAATCACCTTTAACATACTTAATATACTCATTATCATGGTCATGTGATATAGCACTAGTCCATAGCCCCTTTTGACACACACAAAATATTATTTCCAGTCATCGTCGTCACACTTTTCCATCTTAAATTATTTTGGGACTTTATCCTTTTATACAGGGAGGTCTTGATTTTCATACTTGAATATGATCTCCTCCGGGCTCGGGTAAATTTGCTGACGTTGGACGTGTTACACCTCTCGTTTTCATAGTTCAATCTATTTGAAGAAATTCATTAGCATCTTAGTATATGGGGTGGTTGCTGCTTTGATCGTATCCACATGGTGATTCAAATAATATATACAGACTGTTTCTAAGACTGGAAAAGACAACTACAACTTAGTCCAGTTTGAAGGATTCTTCTGAGGTTTTTTATTCCATGGCACCTAGTAAGAGCTTTTGCGGTGACTTGTAATGACATCAACCCAAAACTGGATTAGTAGCAGTAGATTAATCTTTTCCAATTTTCATTTTATAGTTTCTAGTCATTTTGAGAGGCACTTTTGGCCATTGTTGCATTAGCATAGCTTTTTCTTTTTGGATTTTGTACAGAACTTGTTTTGGTCTTAATAAAATACAATCAACACCATGCTGGTTGTTTTAATTAAAAAAAACAATTGAACCCTAAATTTCATAATCTCATGCATGCCCATTGTCATGGAAAACCCTTAATCTACTACTTAATAATAATGGAAGGAATCATTAATTAATGGATGGAATCACTGATAAACACTTAGACTAAGGTTAAGAACTTACCCAATGAAGAAATTTGAATCTAGCACTTTGAATCTCTAATCTCGAGCTCCATAGTTTCTAAAATGGGTTTAGAATGAATGAGGTTTGAATTGGAGAAAACATCCTAATAATTCGCCAGTTGGGCCGCAGAAGCAGACCATTCACCGTAGGTGCGACCTCACACCAGCAGATAAAAATTTACAGGTGTAGAACCCACTAAAATCACCGAAATTCCGCAGGTGCGGAGAATCCCACGCAGAAGTAGTTTCGCACCTCCGGACCCTCCAGTGCAAGTATGTAAAATGCACCCTCAGCCCAACTTCACTGGTACGAGCCATGTAGTGCATGAGCGGATCCACAGAAGTGGGCCAAGTACCGCTGGTGCGACACACCAGGAAACCAGAAAAATTGAAAAGTCCCAAAACTTCCGATCCAACACTCGAAACTCATTCGGAACCCAAGTAACACAAACCAAATAGGCAAATTGAGTATAAATAACGCTACGAATTCGCTCACACACTCGGAATTCTCAAAAGAGGTCATCTTGACCCAGCGTTGACCAAGGTCAACTCCGAAACATCAAAATATCATATTTCTAACCAATGATCGAAATTGCACCCGAACGCCTTGGGACCGGAACCAAATGTCCGACTAAGTCAAAATCACATTCAAGACCTAATGGAATCGACTAAACTTTGAAAATAACACATTTACCCCTGATTTTGACTTTGGTCAAACATGTTCATTTCCTTAACTTAGAAAACTCCACTTTTAGTAAAACCAATCCAAAACATACCCGATTACCTCGAGAACTGCGCCACCCATTCCCGCAAGTAATAAATACCAAAATGAAACTATAGAAAGGGTATTTTTGGGAAACAACGCAAAAAGCACAAAACGACTGAGCGAGTCATTACAAAGACTCTACTAGACACAACTTCACTGACAATCTTCAGACACTTCTAAACCTACAGCTTTGATACCAAACTTGTCATGCCTCAAACACGACCCCATTGCAATAGGCATTCGATACCATGAACAATACTGGAAGTACCTTATAAAATCATTATAAATCTATAGTTCATTATCAAATCATTAGCATAATTAGAATTATTCTAAGGGCTAACCATAACATGCCCATACTTAAAGAAATTAGCGGATTTCTCATAATTAATATAAATAATCATAATGTGGCCAAAACACTCCAATTAGTCATAACCCTTGGCCATCTTGTGCACCTTAGCGCCACAAAATCAAACCTAGGGGAAATTTTCTAGCAAGTTCCTAAATTAAGGTACACTAATTGGGGATTTTATCCCATTGTACTGATTAGTACAACTATACCGTTGGAATATAGCCTTTTTTTGTACTATTTTGATTTTTTTCAGATTTTTAGTTGATTTTTTGGATATATTTTGGGGTACAAATGAGTTGTATTTTGTTGTCCTATATGGAAAATTTTGAATTATCTATTATAGGGTACAATTTTAAGATTTTTGAGGGCAAAATGTTATATCCCATGTTTTAGCATATTCGGAAAATGCGAAATAGTTACGATTTGAAAGAATAAGGTCATACTTTGACTCCAATTGGTGTGTGTTGTTACTCATGGGATCATTGATGCGTAAACGTTGAATTACAAAACAAGAATTATAATGAATTGGGCTCAAAAAAAAATGGAAAATAAGGCCCAAACAAGGGAGGCCCAACTGCCACTTATGGCCCAAGCCTCCAAGTCCATTAATTAGTCATGTGACTATATATATATATAAGGGATAAGCTCCTAAGAAACTTCAAGAGAAAACAAGAACAAATTGAGAGAAAAAGAAAGAGAGCAATTCGGCTAGAGAAAGAAAGGAAAGGAAAGAAAAAAAAAAATTCTTGGAGCTAAATCCTTGGTTCAAAAATTCATTTCTTGTGGGATTATTACTAAGTGCAAGATCCTCTACAAAGTGATATAATTATTTTGGCAAGAAAGTAGTTTTGGTGGCAAGTGAAGAACTTGAAGAAAAGGTAAGAATCAATTCATTTTCTTATGTTATGAAGTTTGCTTTATGTTGTGGTATGTGGAAATGAGTAGAATTTATGAAAATATGGAAGTTTGTGAAGTGGGTGTGTTGTTTGAAAGTTGGCCGTGAGTATGCATATAATATGTAGGAAATATGAATTGAATTTTATGTGGTAATCTAGTTATAGTTATGGTGGAATTTGTATTAGAAATGAAAGTTGAGTGAATTAGTGGAAGTTGGAAATTATAGTGTGTGGCCGTGTGGTATATGTTGATGATGGAAGGTGAACTAAACTTTGTTAGTGTGTTAATTGTGTTATTGTGAAATGAATGGAAGAATAATGGTTCTTGTTGTTATGGAAAATTGGTTGTTAAGTTGTTGTAGGAAAACATGCAAGTTTATTGTAACTTATGTAAATGTGGAAATGGAAGTAGGAAGATGCAAATTATGATTACCATTGATGATGTTGGAAGATAGAAATATGTCATGAATATGTTTGCTAAAAGATTAGAAGTTGTAGGTGAAATATGACTTGGTAGGGGACTTGTATATTGTGTATACTCTATGAATATTTGGTGAAAACGATATGATATGCCTCCGAATTATGTTGTAATGATCTTGATAAGTGTTGAATATGAAAATGGTAAGGTTGACTTGAAAATATAAGGTCGGAATGAAAAATGTCATGTTATGTCGGAAAGATGGCTAGTTGTGCCATATTGTGTGTTGTGTAATGCTTGTTGATTGTTGTTGATGTTGTTGTTGGGTTGTTGTTGGTTATTTTGAGCCGAGTCGAATCTCGGGGTTGTTGTATTTACAGAGGAAGTGCTGCCGAAATTTCGGTAGCCAAGTATAACCCAAAGATTAAAATGTTAACCTTCATGAATAGTAAGCGGTAAAGATGACCATTTGCGTTTTTTGGACGAAACGGGAATTGAGATTTGACAAGCGTAAAGGGCAAGGAAGGTATGTAAAGTCTTTCCCTTCTTTCTTAGGCATGTTCTAAGTGTAATAGGCTCAAACGCGAGCCTTAGATATGACTCTGTCACTCGAAACCCGAGATTGAAATTGGCCTCATTTCCTTCAGCGCAATTGAAATAGTTTCTTTACATAAATTGTTATCAAAGTGACTTATATGAATGTAATCTTCACTAATGGACTCGGATTGTCCCAAAACTCTCATGCATGATTCCATAAGGTTTGTGATCCATAATTCGAGTTCACCACCTCGATTTACCCGAGGTGGGCCCACAGAATCCGAGACCTCTTACTATGGTGTTAATTGATTTATGTCTATATAATACTTAAAGGAATCTTGTGATCATTGTACCGTTGTCAAATGATAAATATATATTTTGATATGTGTTATGGTCCCAGAAACATGATTCGATATAAGTAATCGTGCCATCCCCAAAAAGGGCCTACATATATACCATGATCGTTGTCTGATTTCTTTGTAGTGATATGTCATTTGAATTGTTCCATTTGTTAAAGAACGATCATTCCGAATATTCCGTGAGCCCTATGATACACTTGCTTCGTATGAACAATCTCAAAATTCGTTTTGACATAATCCGTCACGACATCCGAAAGGTACGAATTATGACTTATGGTGGATTTGTCTATTAAGTACGAACTTATATGCATATGTCTCTGCATTACTCTGTTCGTGCAAGTTATGATATGTCTCTTCACTGAGCCCGGGCCAGGACATGTTCTCGTGCGCACTTCTTTGCATTATTCACCGAGTCCCTCGTACTTGCGGGCCGGGACACGTTATTTGTATGATTATGATATGATGATACGGGGATGGTGGCCAGGACGGCACATGATTATTATTCACCGAGACCCGCAGTAGAGGGCCGGGACACGTTATGTATACATGATATATGATTTTAGATATGATTCCATATTACCGAGTCCCTTAATAAGGGCCGGGACACGTCATCTGCACACATGATACATGATTTTGTTATGCATGACTTCACTTACCGAGTCCCTTATCAGAGGGCCGGGACACGATATATGTTTGCATGACATCATATGATTCGATATGCATTATGTCTTTTCCGAGGTCTCGGACAAGGTATTACCTTTTATATTTCGATCTTAATCATAGCTCCGTCCGTTATGTTTCGTACTCCCGTCTTTGATTATGATTATATTTGTTACTTTTCCGCTTTACATACTCGGTACATTTTTCGTACCGACCCCCGTTCTTCGGGGCCGCGCGCTACATGCCCGCGGTACGGACGCACCGCGTGATACGCCACCGCCGTAGGATATCCGTCCGTCGTTGTTTGGAGTCGCTCCCCTTGATCGGGCTTGTACTTTTGGTATATATCTGCTCGTCATACATTCTTACGTACATGTACTTATTTGGGCACGGCGGGGCCCCGTCCCGTCTTCTCTCGATTCTCGTTATGTATGTTAGAGGCTCGTAGACATGTATGTGGGTTATGGCTATGTACGTACGGTATATGTATATGCGATATGTTCGGGAGGTTCCCCGCCATGGCGAGCCTTGCCGGCTCGCCTATATATGTGTGTGTGGATATGTTGGCTCGTATGGCCTTGTTGGTATTTTTCGTATGCGCGTGTTAATTTTGGTTAGTAAGAAAAACAGAGGAAACTCTGCCCAAAATTTTCTAGATACTTGAATTACTACTTTTGGGATTTTGGTACGTACGGGTGCCCGGTCGGGCGCTAGTCACGACCTACGGGGCTGGGTCGTAACAAAAGTGGTATCAGAGCGGTCAGTCCTCGGAATGTGCCGAGGCCGTGTCTAGTAGAGTCTGTTTATCGGTGTGTCGTGCACCACATCTATAGACGGAGGCTACGGGGACATCTAGGATGTTATGTTACCCTTTCTTTGGATCTTAGATCGTGCGTTAGAGCGTGTTATCGGGATGTTTTCCTTTTTCGACGAAATGTTATGTTTTCGGCGATGCCTCGAAGAAGGCGACGGGCGCCCGGAAGGGAAAAGCGGTGCCGAGACAGGGAGGGACTAGCCGAGCCCGAGAGAGTTACTAGGGCTCGTACCCGGCTACGCCCGTGCGTGCTTCGGTCGGAGGGTTCGGCCACCCGCCACCGGATGAGGCCGGAGAGCGGGCCCCGCCGGCCGCTCCGGCGCCCGCTCCCCGGCCGGGGGCGGAGGACGGGACGAGAGAGAGGCGGCGGTACGGCCCTGCGACGACGATAGTGGCGGGACGGAGGCTCGGGGACGCGGGCGGAGAGGTGATGATGACGATGACGGGCGTGATAGCCGAGAGTTCGTGATTTTTCGACATGCGGTCCTCCGAGTTTTTGGGTCTAAGCCCGACGAGGACCCCCATGACTTTATCCGGCGGATGCGGCGCTCGTTGAGGCCCCCGGTCGGGGCTTCGGAGACCGAGTACGTCGAGCTTGCCGCACACGGATTACGAGATGTCGCCCTTAATTGGTATGAGTCTGGGGGCATGTCCGGGGGTGAGAGTGCTCCCCACCACATGGGATGAATTTACGGCGCTTTCCTCCGCCACTTTTTACCACCGGGCTGCGACGGGCGAGAGTTGACCGGTTTTTGCAGATAAAGCAGCGAGGTCGGAGTGTTCGAGAGTATAATTTGGAGTTTGACTCTCTGGCCCGATACGCGCCGACGATCGTAGCCGATATGGAGGACAGAATGCACCGATATGTGATGGGTCTGGACAGATACCTGGTTGATAGTTGTATGGCGATGGCGTCGCAGACTGATATGGACATCGCCCGATTACAGGCTTACGCCCAAGGGATGGAGGACCGCCATCGAGCAGATCAGGCCAGTAGAGATCATGATAGGAGGCCGCCCAAGAGGGCCAGATCTGCGGGGTATTCCGGAGATTCCCGAGGCGGATGGCCTCAGCAGCAGTCCGATAGATCTTTTCCTCCGTCAGGCCGGGGAACACAGTCCGCCGGCAGACGTTTTGACGATGCAGGTCCGTCTGGAGTAGGCCAGAGTTCTAGGGCCTTGGATTCGCAACAAAGCAGGGGGTTTGGTCAGACGAGGCTATCTATGCCTCAGTGTCCCCATTGTGGCAGGTATCATCCGGGAGAGTGTCGTCTCGCCACCGGTGCATGTTTCTCGTGCGGCCGTCAGGGCCACATTATGAGGGAGTGCCCGTACAGGGGCGGTTCAGGTTCGGCACAGCCTACTCGGTCAGTTACCGACTCATCTGTTCCCTCAGTAGCTATGCGCCCTACGGGGCGAGATGTGCCGGCACCACCAGGTCGCGGCAGAGGTCGCGGCGGAGTTCATAGTTCCAGCGGTCCTTCGAACCGCGTATATGCTTTGACCAGCCGGCAGGACCCCGTAGCGTCACCAAATACAGACCCAGGTATATTATTAACCTTTCTTCGAAAAGTATGTGCATTGAATGATCTGTATTCTATTGTACTACGTAAGTTTCCCTTTCCTGGGAGTTAATAAAGGTAGGGTAAGGAAATGTCCATAAGTCTCTCGAAGTATAGTAAAGGTAGTTTGACTCGATCGTGATTACGTATGCTATATCTCCGCGCCCCTGCTTTTGATGAAGCTCTGTCTACTATACCTCTGTGCTTCTGAATCTGATCATATTTCTGTCTAATGTACTTCTGTACGTCCGATTCCGATCATAATTCTGTCCGATATACCTCGGTACGTTTGACTCTGATTTCAAATCTGTCCGATAAATCTCTATACGTCTGGCTCCGATTTTAAATCTGCCTAAGATAACGTCGGATTATGCTTCTGTCTGTCGTACTTTTGTACTCTCCGATTCGGACACGACTCCGTTCGACATATTTCGATCTTCGGTTCGATTAAGATTCTCGTCCGTCATATGTAAATCCGACCTAAGATTACGAACAGCCCCTAATACGGTGATATCGAAGAATGATAGAGGGAGTTGGAAAACGAAAATCCTTGCAAGTACTTCGATCAAGTGTAAGTAGGTAGTTGGTAAAGAGGACCTCCCCGACTTATCATGGTTCACCACGGGGTTGATTTAACATTCGAGGACGAATGTTTTAAAGGGGGGGAGGATGTTATATCCCGTGTTTTAGCATATTCGGAAAATGCGAAATAGTTACGATTTGAAAGAATAAGGTCATACTTTGACTCCAATTGGTGTGTGTTGTTACTCATGGGATCATTGATGCGTAAACGTTGGAGAAGGCCTAAGGGCAAAATTGGAATCTCAAAAATTTATTTCGGGAATTACAAAACAAGAATTATAATGAATTGGGCTCAAAAAAAAAATGGAAAATAAGGCCCAATCAAGGGAGGCCCAATGCCAAGGTGGCCTTATGGCCCAAGTCCATTAATTAAGTCATGTGACTAATTATATTAAGGGGATAAGCTCCTAAGAAACTTCAAGAGAAAACAAGAACAAACAAGAGAAAAAGAAAGAGAGCAATTCGGCTAGAGAAAGAAAGGAAAGGAAAGGAAAAAAAAATTCTTGGAGCTAAATCCTTGGTTCAAAAATTCATTTCTTGTGGGATTATTACTAAGTGCAAGATCCTCTACAAAGTGATATAATTATTTTGGCAAGAAAGTAGTTTTGGTGGCAAGTGAAGAACTTGAAGAAAAGGTAAGAATCAATTCATTTTCTTATGTTATGAAGTTTGCTTTATGTTGTGGTATGTGGAAATGAGTAGAATTTATGAAAATATGGAAGTTTGTGAAGTGGGTGTGTTGTTTGAAAGTTGGCCGTGAGTATGTGTTAATATGTAGGAAATATGAATTGAATTTTATGTGGTAATCTAGTTATAGTTATGGTGGAATTTGTATTAGAAATGAAAGTTGAGTGAATTAGTGGAAGTTGGAAATTATAGTGTGTGTGCCGTGTGGTATATGTTGATGATGGAAGGTGAACTAAACTTTGTTAGTGTGTTAATTGTGTTATTGTGAAATGAATGGAAGAATAATGGTTCTTGTTGCTATGGAGAATTGGTTGTTAAGTTGTTGTAGGAAAACATGCAAGTTTATTATAACTTATGTAAATGTGGAAATGGAAGTAGGAAGATGCAAATTATGATTACCATTGATGATGTTGGAAGATAGAAATATGTCATGAATATGTTTGCTAAAAGATTAGAAGTTGTAGGTGAAATATGACTTGGTAGGGGACTTGTATATTGTGTATACTCTATGAATATTTGGTGAAAACGATATGATATGCCTCCGAATTATGTTGTAATGATCTTGATAATTGTTGAATATGAAAATGGTAAGGTTGACTTGAAAATATAAGGTCGGAATGAAAAATGTATGTTATGTCGGGAAAGATGGCTAGTTGTGCCATATTGTGTGTTGTGTAATGCTTGTTGATGTTGTTGTTGGGTTGTTGTTGGTTATTTTGAGCCGAGTCGAATCTCGGGGTTGTTGTATTTGTAGAGGAAGTGCGCCGAAATTTCGGTAGCCAAGTATAACCCAAAGATTAAAATGTTAACTTTCATGAATAGTAACTGCAAAAAAAGATGACCATTTGCAGCTATTTTGGACGAAACGGGAATTGAGATTTGACGAGCGTAAGGCGTAAGGAAGGTATGTAAAGTCTTTCCCTTCTTTCTTAGGCATGTTCTAAGTGTAATAGGCTCGTACGCGAGCCTTAGATATGACTCGTCACTCGAAACCCGAGATTGAAATTGGCCTCATTTCCTTCAGCGCAATTGAAATAGTTTCCTCATAAATTGTCATCAAAGTGACTTATATGAATGTAACCTTCACTCGATCAGTATAAGAATAAAGCCAGGAGGTTGGCAGGAAAGGTGACTTTCTTTTCCTTTTCGACTTCTTCCTTTAGAACTTCCTGTAAAGTGGAAGGGTAGGCCTATGGACTCGGATTGTCCCAAAACTCTCATGAATGATTCCATAAGGTCTATGATCCATAATTCGAGTTCACCACCTCGATTTACCCGAGGAGGGCCCACAGACTCCGAGACCTCTTACTATGGTTTTAATTGATTTACTTCTATATAATACTTAAAGGAATCTTGTGATCATTGTACCGTTGTTGTTACACCTCGCGTTTTGCACATTTGAATATCCCGAGTTAATGACGAGAAGTTAAGGACAAGACTATGTTCTAAAATTTCTTTAATGCATTAGTAGGTTATGAGCATTATTTATGGACGTCGGTAGTATGGAAATAACGAGAAAGGTTAAGGGTATAAAGGAAAAATTCGGAAAAGGGTTCATGGAAAATATTGTGGAGGACTAAGGGTAAAATGGGAATTTTGCAAAGTTCAAGGAGGCTCATGAAATGGCCATGTTGGCCGTGTGACATGCATGGTGCATGTCCACATTTTTATTAATTCATAGGGGCCAAGTGTGAATTACAAAAGAATACATGGGCCAAAGCTTATTAAGGAAGACAAGTGGTCATCTTTGACCACTTTAGGAAAATTCAAGAAAAAAGATGAAATTTCTAGAGAAAGGGAGGGGGAATGGGCCCCTCATGTGCTTAAGGAAGCTATATATATATATAGTGGTCATCTTTTAATTAGAAGAGTGGAGAGAAAGAAAGAAAGAAAGAAAGAAACAAAAAAAAAAAGAAGAGGGGTGTTCGGCCAAGGCTTCGAACATGGCCATGGAGAAAAACAAATAAAGGAGTTATTTTTCCTTAGCATTCCAAGCAAGCGAAACATCCTCTACAACATGGAAGAATCATTGGAACAAGAAAATCATTCATTGGTACAAATCATAACCTTAAGCCAAGAGGGAAGTTGAATGGAAAAGGTAAGAACCAACCTTCTTTATGTGTTATAGATGTTTGGTACATGTTGTTGTAAGGTGAAACGGATGAAAAACATGAAATCATGCATATTGTTGGTTGTGGCCGTGAGTATGTGGTGGCATAGGAAGAATGAATCAATTCTTATGTAGTATTTTAATTGTTGTTGTTATGTATTTTATGATGAAAAGCATGGGAAATAGAAGTTGTGGAGATGGCCGTGTGTGCATTGTGTTGGCCGTGGGTGTGAGTTGTGTGTATGGAAAAGAATGGATAAATTTTATATAGCATGTTGTTGTTGTTGCAATGTATAGAAAATGGATGGAAAAAATGCATGAACATATGTATGTAGTATGTTGGACGAATGATTTAGGAAGTGGAAGGATTGTTTTAGAAGCTTATGTTAATCGAATATAATGTTCTTGCATGTATGGAAGATAATGATGTTGTTATGGTGTTGTTAGAATATAAATTGTAAGGTTGTCATTGTTCTTGTTGAAATTGGAAGGTGTTGGACGAAGTAGTATCTTGATTGAATCGTTTGAAAGTTATATGAATTGAATGGAACCTAATTGAATTGAATTGTTGGCATTGTTGTTGATATTGTGGCCGAGTTCCATTCTCGGGTTGTTGTTGTTGAATTGGGCCGAGTTAGAATCTCGGGGATGGCGCAATTATAGGGGAGATGCTGTCGAAATTTCTGTTGGCAAGTGTCACTTCAAGATTTAATCTCTAAAGGTTCTAACCACTATTTGGCATATGTGACCAATTTGTAGATTTTGGTGAAATTGGAAGCTGAATTTGGAGCGGCGTACAAGGCGGAAAAGGTATGTAAGACTTCACCCTTCTTTCTATGGCATGTCTTAGACGTACTAAGTTGGATACGGGCCTCGGGGACCATTCCTTTTCTCGAAATCCAAGATTGAAATTCGCTACTATTCATTCAGTAGAATTGAACTAAAAATGGTGTGAAATGTTAGAAAACTTCTTAGACCTCTAGAACTTGCATAAATGAGACCCGATTACCTTAAAACTCTCATAAGTAAGGTCATGGAACGTCTTACACGTAAATTGTGTGCGCCGCCTCATTTAACCCGAGGTGGGCCCATTGCTCCGGAGTTTCCTTATTGTTTCATTTGGCTTGTTTGGAGTAGAATCCTAAGGAAGTCCTTGACTCTTGTCTCGATTGTTAAACGATGAGTACACAAAGACCATCCTAGTGCAAGTGTATCCATGATGAACGTGATCTTATAGCGATAACGATGAAGCCAGAGATGAGGAAAGTGCCCACGTTAGATATGTAGACGATATACTTTGCTATAAAAATGAAGACATGAGAACGTTAAACTAATTCTGGATATTCCAATGCTATTGTAGGTAACGGCTATTCTAAGGATTTTAAATACATGGAATATTGCCCTACTGTTCCAATTGATGCGTGTACTCGACATACGTATATGTATATGATAACCGAATTAGAGCGCTATATAGACGCTGACAAATACACATGATATAAGTATATGTATATGATAGCAGAATCAGAGCGCTATAGACGCTGGTAAAAATATATATGATATAAGTATGTGCATGTGACAAAAAGAATCAGAGCGCTATAGACGCTGATATATGTATGTGATATGAATATATATATGATGAAAGAGCCAGGGCGCTATAGACGCCGATATATTTACGGGGAAAATGGAGATAAGGGCAGAGCGTTATATACGCATATCCACCTGACGGTTGGAGTATGGCACATGATATCGTCCCGGACGCGGGATGCCCGGACGCGGGACGTGTGCATATTATGGTTAAATGGATGGCCGACGCCCTCGGCAATATAATATATTCTATTTTTATGTATATATATATATGAGTAAAGAAAGCTAAGAAAGCACAGCATCTGCCCAAGGGCACTTATATGTACAGGTTACTCTTTTATCCTATGGTACGGTCTATGTTTCCATACAGTTACTACTCATGCACAGGTTACAGTTTTTTTTCCATGATATATCTCATATGTACAGAACACTCTTTTTACATGATATGTTCTACGGCCCTTACTATGTCATTACTATTCATGTCTTACATACTCAGTACATTGCTCGTACTGACCCCCTTCTTGGGGGGGGCCGCGTTTCATGCCGCGCGGTAAACCCGGACGAGCCGGGCTAGCATAGAAGATGTCCGGCGGAATTGGTAGGCTCCACTTATCCGGGGAGTGTCGCCGAGTCACGTATATGTGCCATGATGATATGTTCGAGTTAGAGGCTTTGCGACGAGAGTCGTGGGTAATGAGTCGTCGTCAATGAAGCGGCTCCAACGCCGACATGTTATTACGTCTCGTGTTACGAGTCTTATATGACGTCAGATTGTACTTATGGAAAAAAAAAATTCTATGTATTCATTTCCTACTAATTCATAAGTTTATATGTGCAATAAGAGTTAGCGGGTTCGCTCGGCTCCGAGTATGGGGTCGGGTGCCCATCACACCCTAGTAAAGTCCGGGTGTAACAAAGTGGTATCAGAGCAGGTCGGTCCAGGGGTTGTCTGCAAAGTCGTGTCCGGTAGAGTCCTGTTTATGGGTGTGAAGCCGGCCACATTTATAAACAGGAGGCTACGGGGCATTTAGGAATGGTTGACCTTCTTTCTGTCTCAGATCGTGCGATAGAGCCAAGTCATAGGAGACAAGATCCCTTATACTAACCGTGGGATTCCGCAGGCATCCAGTATCGGTGGAGAAAGGCAAGGGATAACGTGAGAGTCAAAGAGGTAGGACTGGATGGCAAGTTACACAGAGTGAAAAGTAAACACGGGAGTTAAAAAAGGGCAAACAGGTAATTGTAAAAGAAAGTGCGTGTTGCGGGAATGTCCCGGAAGCTATAAAGTTTCGAGTGGCTCTAGACCAGGTAATAAAAGGGTATATGAGGAAGTAGACGCGAAAATATCAGCGTTAAGGCATCAAATTTCAGTAAAGTTTTTGGGTTAAGCGTGCTCAAGTGGGAGCAATCCTATGATGGGTGACCCCCTGGGAAGTTGACGAGAAATTTTGTAAATTGAGACATAAGAGACAAATGAAAAGCTAGGGTAGCCTAAGGAAAATTAGAGTATATGGGATAGGCCGGAAACCTTAAGAGGACGCGTAAGACGAGGCGAATTGGCTCGGTAAAAAGACGGGGAGTACAACACAGCCCTAGAACTAGGATAGGCTTGAACAGCGTTTGGACGTATTTTGTGGGCTAGTTAGTAGTAATTGAATATATGTATAGATGAAGGTGTGAGATATCCCAAATATGATTGTATCGGTGGACATGTGAATCCCAGCAACCGAAGTTACGGTATAAAAGGCATTAATCGAGTAAGGATACCGAAGTTCGAGTGACAGCAAGAGTAAATGGTACAAGTGTTGCGAAATAAGCTGGTATTATTTCACTGTAGATTGAGATTGGGAATGAGGATAAGAGACGAAGTATAAACGGATAATGGTATAGGTGCGCCCCAAAAGGGGGGAAGCAGGTGAGAGAAATGCAAGGATAAGATAAAGACAGTTGATACGGTAATATGTTTGATATGGATGCTTAGATTACAAACGAAACCCCCCCCCCTTCATGGAAATAAGTCAACGAGATCGGGAAACCGACAATGAGTGGATAGAAGTCCGGATAATGTTTAAGGTAATATAAGAAGTTCGCACAAACTTTAAGTAGTGCGACGCCAGAAAATGAACGCATATGAAGAGAAAGAGTATAACGAAGAGAACGGTATTGGATAGCTTAAGAGCTAATATGAAGGATGGAAATAGTTTTGAAAAGGGAGATCCCCCGAGGTACTTATGAGACTCCGGATAACTAACTGAACATTCGAGGACGAATGTTCTAAAGGGGGGAAGGATGTTACACCTCGCGTTTTGCACATTTGAATATCCCGAGTTAATGGCGAGAAGTTAAGGACAAGACTATGTTCTAAAATTTCTTTAATGCATTAGTAGGTTATGAGCATTATTTATGGACGTCGGTAGTATGGAAATAACGAGAAAGGTTAAGGGTATAAAGGAAAAATTCGGAAAAGGGTTCATGGAAAATATTGTGGAGGACTAAGGGTAAAATGGGAATTTTGCAAAGTTCAAGGAGGCTCATGAAATGGCCATGTTGGCCGTGTGACATGCATGGTGCATGTCCACATTTTTATTAATTCATAGGGGCCAAGTGTAAATTACAAAAGAATACATGGGCCAAAGCTTATTAAGGAAGACAAGTGGTCATCTTTGACCACTTTAGGAAAATTCAAGAAAAAAGATGAAATTTCTAGAGAAAGGGAGGGGGCATGTGCCCCTCATGTGTTAAGGAAGCTATATATATATATATATATATATGGTCATCTTTTAATTAGAAGAGTGGAGAGAAAGAAAGAAAGAAAGAAAGAAACAAAAAAAAAAAAAAAAAGAGGGGGTGTTCGGCCAAGGCTTGGCCGAACATGGCCATGGAGAAAAACAAATAAAGGAGTTATTTTTCCTTAGCATTCCAAGCAAGCGAAACGTCCTCTACAACATGGAAGAATCATTGGAACAAGAAAATCATTCATTGGTACAAATCATAACCTTAAGCCAAGAGGGAAGTTGAATGGAAAAGGTAAGAACCAACCTTCTTTATGTGTTATAGATGTTTGGTACATGTTGTTGTAAGGTGAAACGGATGAAAAACATGAAATCATGCATATTGTTGGTTGTGGCCGTGAGTATGTGGTGGCATAGGAAGAATGAATCAATTCTTATGTAGTATTTTAATTGTTGTTGTTATGTATTTTATGATGAAAAGCATGGGAAATAGAAGTTGTGGAGATGGCCGTGTGTGCATTGTGTTGGCCGTGGGTGTGAGTTGTGTGTATGGAAAAGAATGGATAAATTTTATATAGCATGTTGTTGTTGTTGCAATGTATAGAAAATGGATGGAAAAAATGCATGAACATATGTATGTAGTATGTTGGCCGAATGATTTAGGAAGTGGAAGGATTGTTTTAGAAGCTTATGTTAATCGAATATAATGTTCTTGCATGTATGGAAAATAATGATGTTGTTATGGTGTTGTTAGAATATAAATTGTAAGGTTGTCATTGTTCTTGTTGAAATTGGAAGGTGTTGGACGAAGTAGTATCTTGATTGAATCGTTTGAAAGTTATATGAATTGAATGGAACCTAATTGAATTGAATTGTTGGCATTGTTGTTGATATTGTGGCCGAGTTCCATTCTCGGTTGTTGTTGTTGAATTGGGCCGAGTTAGAATCTCGGGGATGGCGCAATTATAGGGGAGATGCTGTCGAAATTTCTGTTGGCAAGTGTCACTTCAAGATTTAATCTCTAAAGGTTCTAACCACTATTTGGCATATGTGACCAATTTGTAGATTTTCTTTGAAATTGAAGCCGAATTTGGAGCGGCGTACAAGGCGAAAAAGGTATGTAAGACTTCACCCTTCTTTCTATGGCATGTCTTAGACGTACTAAGTTGGATACGGGCCTCGGGGACCATTCCTTTTCTCGAAATCCAAGATTGAAATTCGCTACTATTCATTCAGTAGAATTGAACTAAAAATGGTGCGAAATGTTAGAAAACTTCTTAGACCTCTAGAACTTGCATAAATGAGACCCGATTACCTTAAAACTCTCATAAGTAAGGTCATGGAACGTCTTACACGTAAATTGTGTGCGCCGCCTCATTTGACCCGAGGTGGGCCCATTGCTCCCGGAGTTTCCTTATTGTTTCATTTGGCTTGTTTGGAGTAGAATCCTAAGGAAGTCCTTGACTCTTGTCTCGATTGTTAAACGATGAGTACAGTACCATCCTAGTGCAAGTGTATCCATGATGAACGTGATCTTATAGCGATAACGATGAAGCGCTAGATGAGGAAAGTGCCCACGTTAGATATGTAGACGATATACTTTGCTATAAAAATGAAGACATGAGAACGTTAAACTAATTCTGGATATTCCAATGTTATTGTAGGTAACGGCTATTCTAAGGATTTTAAATACATGGAATATTGCCCTACTGTTCCGATTGATGCGTGTACTCGACATACGTATATGTATATGATAACCGAATTAGAGCGCTATATAGACGCTGACAAATACACATGATATAAGTATATGTATATGATAAGGAATCGAGCGCTATAGACGCCGGTAAAAATATATATGATATAAGTATGTGCATGTGACAAAAAGAATCAGAGCGCTATAGACGCTGATATATGTATGTGATATGAATATATATATGATGAACGAGCCAGGGCGCTATAGACGCCGATATATTTACGGGGAAAATGGAGATAAGGGCAGAGCGTTATATACGCATATCCACCTGATCAGTTGGAGTATGGCACATGATATCGTCCCGGACGCGGGATGCCCGGACGCGGGATGCCCGGACGCGGGATGTGCATATTATGGTTAAATGGATCGGCTGCCGACGCCTCGGCAATATGATATATTCTATTTTTATGTATATATATATATATGAGTAAAGAAAGCTAAGAAAGCACGACGTACGCCCAAGGGCACTTATATGTACAAAGTTACTCTTTTATCCTATGGTACGGTCTATGTTTCCATACGTTACTACTCATGTGTTACGGCTTTTTTTCCATGATATATCTCATATGTAGAACACTTTTTTTACATGATATGTTCTACGGCCCTTACTATGTCATTACTATTCATGTCTTACATACTCGGTACATTGCTCGTACCGACCCTCTTCTTCGGGGTCGCGTTTCATGCCGCGCGTTGTGTAAACCTGTGACGAGCTGAAGCTAGCATAGAAGATGTCCAGCGGAATTGGTAGGCTCCACTTATCCAGGAGTGCTGCCGAGTCACAGTATATGTGCCATGATGATATGTTCAGAGTTAGAGGCTTTGCAGACAGAGTCGTGGGTAATGAGTCGTCGGCCTCAGTAAGCGGCTCCAACGTGACATGTTATTACGTCTCGTGTTACGAGTCTTATATGACGTCGATTGTACTTATGGAAAAAAATAATTCTATGTATTCATTTCCTACTAATTCATAAGTTTATATGTGCAATAAGAGTTAGCGGGTTCGCTCGGCTCCGAGTATGGGGTCGGGTGCCCATCACACCCTAGTAAAGTCCGGGTGTGACAGTTGTCAAATGATAAATATATACTTTGATATGTGTTATGGTCCCAGAAACATGATTCGATATAAGTAATCGTGCCATCCCCAAAAAGGGCCTACATGTATACCATGATCGTTGTCCGATTTCTTTGTAGTGATATGTCATTTGAATTGTTCCATTTGTTAAAGAACGATCATTCTGAATATTCCGTGAGCCGTATGATACACTTGCTCCGTATGAACAATCTCAAAATTTCGTTTTGACATAATCCGTCACGACATCCGAAAGGTACGAATTATGACTTATGGTGGATTTGTCTATTAAGTACGAACTTATATGCATATGTCTCCGCATTACTACGTTCGTGCAAGTTATGATATGTCTCTTCACCGAGCCCGGGCCAGGATATGTTCTCGTGCGCACTTCTTTGCATTATTCACCGAGTCCCTCGTACTTGCGGGCGGGACACGTTATTTGTATGATTATGATATGATGATACGGGGATGGTGGCCGGATCGCACTCGATTATTATTCACCGAGACCCATGATAGAGGGCGGGACACGTTATGTATACATGATCTACGATTTTGACAGATATGATTCCATATTACCGAGTCCCTTAATAAGGGCCGGGACACGTCATCCGCACACATGATATATGATTTTGTTACGCATGACTTCACTTACCGAGTCCCTATCGGAGGGCGGGACACGATACATGTTTGCATGACATTATATGATACGATATACATTATGTCTTTTAAGGTCTCGGACAAGGTATTACCTTTCGTATTTCGGATCTTGACCACGGCTCCGTCCGTTATGTTTCGTACTCGTCTTTGATTATGGTTATATTTGTTACTTTTCCGCTTTACATACTCGGTACATTTTCCGTACCGACCCCCCTCGTTCCCGGGGGCTACGCTACATGCCGCGCAGTACGGACGCACCGCGTGATACGCCACGGGGCCGTAGGATATCCGTCTCCGCGTTTGGAGTCGCCCCCCCCTTGATCGGGGCTTGTACTTTTGGTATATACTTCGTAATATACATTACGTACATGTACTTATTTGGGTACGGCGGGGCCCCGTCCCGTCTTTCGATTCGTTACGTATGTTAGAGGTCCGTAGACATGTATGTGGGTTATGGCTATGTCCGTACGTATATGTATATGCGATATGTTCGGGAAGTTCCCCCGCCATGGCGGCCTTGCGCCGCCTATATATGTGTGTGTGGATATGTTGGCTCTGTATGGCCTTGTTGGTATTTTTACGTGTGCAGGTTAATTTTGGTTAGTAAGAAAAACAGAGGAAACTCTGCCCAAATTGTCCCAGATACTTGAGTTATTATTTTTGGGGCTTTTGGTACGTACGGGTGCCCAGGTCGGGCGCTAGTCACGGCCTACGGGGTACGGGTCGTGACACAAAAACTTAGGATGAGGTGTCCATTTTATCCTAGGATTCCCTAATTTGGAAAATCTATATATAGCAAGTTGAGGAATTGGAAGGGGGACCTTTTTCGAATTTTAGAAAAGCATAGGCTAAAAAATATAAGAGAGATAGAAAAAATATATAAAAAATAGTTTTTTATAAAGAATATCTATTCAATATATATAGATATACATGAGGTAAAAGATAAAGAAAGGTGATTTTGAGGATCAAAAGGGTTTAGTTGTTTGAAGTTTGAAGATTCAATCCTATTTTGGTCTTTAGGTTGCCCCAATAAAAGGTAAATCCTATTCTAATCTTTTTTTCATATTTCCAGTTTTAATTATGCTTTGTTTAAACTTGTTTGTTATTTGAAATTCCATGAATGCTTAGTCTAGTACTCAATATTGTTATATCTGTGCTTGTTTCATTAGTCAAAGTTAAAGAATGAGCTAAGTGTTAGATTTTATTATGATATTATAACTTACTAGTTTGAAGAATAGAAAGAAGCAACTGAATATAGGGGTCTAAGGTTCTCTGAAGTTTCTTTAAAGGGTAGCTAGTTAGATGTTTAGGATAAGAAGTCTAGTTGGCCATAATCTATTTGAAACTGTAATCTTATGTTTTCTTTTTAGCCTTGTGTTTTGAAGCTGTGGTGATTTTGGAGACTGTTTGGGATAGGATAGGAATATTTGGCTTGATTTTGAGTAGGACATAGTTGTTCTGAAATTTAGGGATTACTCCTATGGTTTATTTCAGTTTCTAAAATCTATTCTAAGTTGTTTTTATGTATTGAAAGCTGTTTATTGAAGTTTGGATTATGTTTGGTATTTCTTCTGTGCTATTAACTGTTAAAAGGCTTACCTATGTTATAAGGATTGTATTATGTCATTTGGGGTGTTGTTAGTTGATATTGGTGTTTGAAAAGTGTTTAAAATGAGGAGAAGGGGTCTGTTTTAGCTTATAATTTACTGTTACATTGGATTTTCTAAGATATGAGTTTGTTATGTGGATTTCTGTGAATTTTAGTGTTGCAGTGAAGGTTCTTGAGGTGTTTCTTCTCTGATTCTGGTTGTGTTGTTATTATTTTCATTAGATTCTGAGGTCCTTAGTTTGTAGTAGCTTTTGGTTTTCTGAGTTTGATCATCCTAGATATTGGTTCTAGTTTAAAGGATAGAGATTTATACTTGCTTATTATAGTTTAGAGCATAAGAAATGAGTTTTTTTAAGGGTCAAAAAGTTAAACCATGGTTTTGAAAATGAATCCTTTCATCTTTTGTTTGAAACTGTCTTGAGACCAAAAAATAAGTTTGTTTTCCCTTCATTTGTTGATAATGGCTAAAATCTGGCGCAAAAGATGTCTTGTGATACTTTGTGTCTTTTGAAGTGACTTGAAAACCTTAGGTATAAAATTGGTTGAAAAATGACTTTTAAACAGAGATTGCTTTTGCTTTGGTATGTTTAAGAATCCCTAGAATTTTTGGTTGTTTTGAGTATATAGCAGTGTTTGTTGTATGTTGTCACGACCCAACCGGAGGGCCATGATGGGCACCCGGTGCTAACCTACCCGGGTACCTCTTATCGTACTCTCGTATTCACATCTAGGTGAGCCACACGGCTTACTCATAATTTCTATGCATCAATAGTGCTAATCTCGTTGGGCAACAACACATTTATATCATCATCAATAACAATGCCCATATCCATGTATACAATCCGACTAGGCTATCAAAATGATATACAAAATATGAGCCGACAAGGCTAAGGACATCTAATCATATACAACTGTCTACGAGCCTCTAAGAAGATTACGTCACATCATATAGGACAGACCCCACCATGCCCATAGGTATGTACACAAAATAATAATACCAAAAGGCAGCTCGGATGAAATAGAGCTCTCATGTAGTCCCCGAATAAGAAATCTACGGATCAAGCCTGTCTCCCTGTCCACCCGCGGGCATGACGTAGCATCCACAAATAAAAGGACGTCAGTACGAATAATGTACTGAGTATGTAAAGCATAATCAACATCATAATAGGAGCATAAGAGACAGCATAAGATAGGAGAATCAGGAGATAGTAGCCATCATCGTAATTACTTACTTGTCTTTCATAGGGACCTTCTATTTCTAGTGCGTGCTGGTGTACATACATATATACATATACAAATATCCATATTCGTATCCGTATTCATATACATTTTTATAACCATAGCATACCCGACCATAAAGGTTCGGTGGTTTCACATACCCGGCCATGACAAGGCTCGGTGTCATACATACCTGGCCCTACCAAGGCTCAGTGTTATCCGTACCCAACTGTAGTGGTGTGCACGCGATAGGTATCATACCCGTCCATATGAGCTCGGTGTTACATAATGGTTATACATACTTAAATCCGTATACGTAGGAGTTCAAGAGTATCATCGTCATCATTGACATCATCATTTTCGTTATATCTATCCCTAGAGGATCAACTATTATATAAAAGAGACAATAGAATCGTGAACGTGTCGAGAATCGTAAGCTTTGGTAATCTTAGAGATAGAGTCATTTGGAAGACATTATGGAGCTCATGAAAGGATACATATAGCAAGGGAACCATGCCTTAATGAAAGAAGGGTTAGCCTTACATACCTCTTCGTCTCCTCAACTATTTAACGTTCAGCGTTGAAGCTTGAGTAATCTACATTTAGAAGGATTTTATACCATAGTTAAGCCTTGATGGTACTCTTAAGTTCAAACTAGAATGATTCATGAACTAATGAAAAATGGGCAGCATTTCCCCTATTTTGTCAACTTCCACCATATCACAAAACAACTCCCAACAACCACAATAACATCCTTAATATACTCATAATATCATAATCAAGTTATCACACTTCGTTAAGCCTTCAAAATTCATCCTTATATTTAACTTATGCTAGCCATTTCATACCTATTTTAGCACATATTCATATAATGCTTCCTCATCACCATTATTACCTCCCATATCAAGATTATATGTTATATCCCGTATTTTGTGCGTTGGAATATTTTAAGTTGGTTGCGATAAGTTATGGACAAGACTTTTAATCTCCGGTTTTGTTGATTTTGTGTTAATGCACAAGTTGCATATTCATCTTTTCATTGGCATGGAGTGTTAAGGGTAAATTGGGAATAAGGAAAATTTGGGGTTAAAAGTGAATTATGGAAAGTTAAGCATTTCATGGAAATTAAGGGCTAGAAGTGAAATTTTGAAAACTAAATATTTCATGAAAATGGCCATATGTGGCCATGTGTGGTGTGGGCCATAGCCCACATGTATTAATTATATAAGTGGCAAAAGATGACTAATTAAGTCATCTTCATCATTTAGCACCCTAGAAAATTCAAGAAGCATGGATAAAGAACAAGAGGCCATTCGGCCATGACCAAGAAAAATTGGAGTCCAAAAATTGACAATCATGTTGTTGCTTCATAATTTAAACTCACGTTGGGATGACATTATATTTCGTATTTTTGTACGTCGAATTATTCGCAAGCCGAGGTGGGGTCCACACACCGAGATTTTTTGGGACATACGACAATTTATATGAATCACATATGTGAAGTTAAACATAACTCAAGAAGGACCCTTGAGTCAAATCAAAGTGGAAGTCCTCCAAACAAATAATTTTAAGTAATGTTTTCGGGGGATCTGACTTCGAGGGGCAGAAACGGTATTATAAGTTTGGAATTTGAAAAAAACACCAAATATAGAAGTTGTAGATAATTGAATTATCTTTCCAACCATAGGTCGTGGGCCCACAGGTGACATCGGGATAAGGAGATATGGACGTTTTAAGGCGGAAAGGTCGTGGGCTAGGCCCAAACCGGGCCCAATCGGGTTAGCCCATGACCCATGCCTATTTAAGTCTAATTTCAGCCCTTTCCTCTCATTTTTCAGACCAAGAATACCCAGAAAATTCTGGAAAGAGAGAGAGAGTGAACCCTGGAGAGAAGAAAACCAATTTTGACCAAAATCGAGCTCCCAAATTCCGAAGCCCATGAAGAGAAAAGTGTTGTCTGTCGCGTTCTCTTCAATTTGAGCTAAAAAATCAAATCAAGGAGAAGAGTGATAACGTTTGGCTGCATGCTTAAGGTATGAATACGGTTCCTTTTCATTGTTAACGAGTGTATTTAGAATTTTAACGGATTAAAACGGAGGGGATAGTGTGTAGAAATGGATGAAATTCATGAAATTTTGTATGTTGATGTTGAGCCGTGAGTATGGGCTGTTTTGTGACAAGGAATGAACTAAATTTATTTAGTATGTTTGGATTGTTGTGTTGTGGATTCTATGGTGCTAATGAAAGTTTAATGGTTCAAAGTGAAGTTATAGTTGTTTTGCTTGTTATGGAATTTTAAAGTTTATTGAATTTATGGAAGTAATGGATTATTAATGTAGTTCATGAATTCGGAAGGAAGAAAATGTGTTGTGTTGTTTCCTTGAACTTTGAGGTTTCGGGTTTCATTATGTAGTGGATGGAATGTTGTTGAATTGTGTCAAAAGGGTTATTAATGTTAGAATGCGTTTTGAATCGATTATTGATGATACTTACATGGTTGTTGGTATTGTTGTTGAAAATATTGGCCGAGTTGAATTCTCAGGGTTGTTGAACTTATAGGAAAATGTGCCAAATTTGTAAATAAAGTGATGGCTTGGGATTGGATTCTTAAGTGCTTATGGCTAATGTTTGGTACTTAATGACCTTATTGTAGATCTTGGAAGGTTTGAGACATAAATTTGGATTAGCGTAGGAAGCGGACGAGGTATGTAAAGCTTACCTTTCCTTCTTTTGGCATGTCTTAGATATGGCTAAGCTATGATACGTTACGAGCCTTGGGGATAATTCTATTCTTAAAGTCCGAGCATGTTTACGATGCTTATTTGCTTCTTGATGTTGGCATCCTTATATGGTCAAGCTATGGTTTATACGTCCTTGTATGATTGGTTTTCAAATGTTGCATAAAAAGTTTGTTTTCAAAAGAGTTTTGTAACTACGAACGTCCGTAACTTTCACAGACATAACCGGATGGCTTTGATATGCTCGTAAATGATTCTATAATGTATGATGACTATGTCTTTCATAGGCGGGCCTGGATTGGGTTGACGCTCGTCCGTGGGTCCCGCGACTTTCCTTTGTATAATGCTAACAATTTTTTGAAAGGAACTTCCGCATGATGACTATCTTTTCCGACCGAGTATGATTACTTATTTATCCGTTGAGTCCGAAATAAGGATTTTTATGTATGTGATTTTGATACGTGACTTTGGTTTCCGAAGTTCGCTTGATATGTTCCTGAGTGATATTCGAAAGAAAATCGATTTGACTCACGTTTTGGCTTACAAATGATGGTTTGTTTTGATTAACCTATTAAGTCTTTGAAAATGTTTTAAACTCGTATTTGTCACTATGACATTTCGGGCATTCCGTTGTTACATTTTTCGCTTAAGTCCCGGGCCAAGTTATGTTATCGCGCGCACTGGCCGTATTCGGAGTATGATGTGTCCGATTGGCCGAAGCCCCTTTTTCGCCGGAACCGCTTATATATTATGGTGTTATGATATGCCTGGCACGCCGAGCTCCTTTTCGGCCGGGCATCATGTATATATGCTACGATATATGTTATATGTATGGATTCTGGAATATGATATGTTGGTATCAGAGCCGGTGGTGGGGAAAACCCAATGGGGGGGCAAACCCAGTGGTGGGGCAAACCCAATGGTGGGGCAAACCCAATGATGAGGAAAATTTCACATTGGTTTAGGCCAATCCCACACTGGTTTAGGCCAATCCCACACCTTGGTTTAGGCCAATCCCACATTGGTTTGCCATAATCCCACATCGGTTAATGGCATCTCATATGACCGGGGGTCAGCGATGTTATGATGTGTTACGGTATATGATGATCATTCACTTATGTCCTACCCCATTATGGGCGGATATGATACATGACATTGATATGCGTAATTTGTATTTCGGGAATAAGCATTTTGGCATTCGGATTATTATATTTGTCTTTTGTATCTCCGATGTACGATTTGCGTTTTGAATCAAGTACCTGGTATTCGCTATTGTGCACTTTCTCGTACTTGGATTTGCATGGTTTTCGTACTTCCTCGCTTGCATACTCAAGACATATTTCGTCTTGACCCCCTTTCTTCGGGGGCTGCGTTTCATGCCGCGCGAGGTACCCGCATGAGTAGATGACGTTAGCGAAGATGTTTCAATTTGGATTGGCGAGCTCCATTTTCCTCGAGTCTTTGCCGAGTCCGAGTGCTTTTGTATGGTATCCGAAGTTATGGTAGAGACTTTGCGAGACGGAGTTGTCGTGTGTACGATATGTCGGCTTTGTAGCGGCTATGTAAGCCGATGTATTATTATGCATTATGTTACGAACTTCATATGTTTATAGATTTCATACGATGCTAGTTTTATTTGATTTGATAAGATGAAAGGCATGTTTGTTTTCGGAAAAAAAAAAAACAAAAGTTTTCATTATGTACTTGTGTCATGTTTTGCGGGCCCAGTATGGTTATGAGTATTACGAGTGTCAGCGGGTTCGCTCGGCCTTAAGTAAGGGTCGGGTGCCCATCACACCCTGTCGGAAATTAGGGTGTGACAATATCCATATCATACTAAGAATCATAACTCAAGTTAGCATACTACTCAAAAACATCATAAAAACTACATTTAGAACTCATTTTCTACTTTCTTCTTCTACCCATGTTGTTCAACAAATAAACATTCTTGATAACATGTAATAAGTAAGAAAACTAACCTTTTATCTCATAAGAATGAGCTTTGGAGCAAGCTATCAACTTATATGAAAACCCTAGCTTCAATATCCAAAGAATTCTTGGAGTTTATTAACCCTAACAAGACCTCTAGCACATGGGTATCTTGATCCTTACCTCTTGATATTTAATCTCCCTTGGATTAGTTTATGGAGTGGAAGATAGGGTTTTTGGAGAGCTTTTGGATCTGATTTGGTAAAATGAAATGTCCAAATGAAGTGGAACGAAATATATTAAGCGGAACTTAAAAACCCGTCGAGCAATTCTGCGCCCATTTTGACGGGCCGTATAAATTCCTACGGACCGTCAAAATGGTCCGTAGAAATGCCCAGTCAAATATGGTTCACTGTGACCATTTGACGCTGAGGTTGCAATTTGACGGACCGCGTTGCATCCTTTTACGGGGCGTCAAAATTTCACGCGGACCGTCAAATGGTCCGCAGAAATTTTCTACTCAGACAGTCTGTCGTAAAACATGCATAACTTTTTACTCAGATGTCACATTGACGAACGGTTTGTTGAGTTGGAAACTAGACTTGATGAAATTCAATTTGAACAAAAGAAACACACCAAAACTCCTCATCTTCTAGGAGATATACCTCCCCCAATCTGGACCAAAATCCTGTAGAAAATTTTGCCAAGTTTTGCAAAGTTCCCACAAACTCCATTCCTTTATTTGCTTGTTCTTAAATCCTTCCATAGCTCATTTCATGGGCTTAAACCCCCATAACCATAATATGGGAACATGTAATCTCATATATCCTAAGGTGACTCCTGTTTTCGCGATTAGGACAACTAACGCCTAACGAATCTCAACGGACGAAACTACGAGGTGTAACATATGTGGACTCTATCACACTCTCTAAGGTTGATCTTAAGCTCAAAGAAAAAATGACTTTGAAAAATCTAAAATGCACTCTTGTTTCTCTGTTCTAATTATCTAGCTTAAACTAAAGATGTCCATGGCCTCTGCTACTTAGTTTGTTCTATCTTGAAACCTCTAGCCATTGTTTTTTTTTTTTTTTACAAACAAATGACTTTTCTTATTTTCCCAATATAACTTGTAACTTGGATTTGAAAGGTGTTTGAAGAGTATGGAACCTATTAATGCTAAGAATTTCTAAAATGAACCTTGATTTCTTATTCTGGTTGTGTGATTTTCGAGACTGTAGGAGAAAGGCTTGTGTTCTTGACTTTAAGGTGTAATAATCAGTATGTTTGGAGATTCTGTCTCATTCCTATCTTGTGTCCTGTTTGATATTTGTTCACAGTGTCTATATAACTTGCCATTTGTGTCTTGAACTGTTACACCTCGAAAAAAATTCATGTCGTTGCACCGTAAATAAACTAACGCAGGGTGAGGTATATGCGATGTCCCTACAAATAGGAAAGGTTACTTGGTGATTCTAATAAAGATTCCAAAGACATTCGATGCAAGAGAAGAAAGTTTGTTGAAGAATGTAAAGTGTAAGTCATGTTTTGAAAAGGGTTTGCAAAGTACCGAGCTAATGTGGATTTAATAATGTCTTGAGGAAAAGTTATAACGCTCCTTAGATTGTTAATGAAGTGTTAAACAAGTGCTAAGAAGGTTCTATAAGGATTGGAGATAAAACGGAACGACGAGATTAACTACAGAAAAATGGGGTTATATAACCACTTATACGGTCCATATAACTTTATACGGTCCGTATAAGGGGTCCGTATAACCTTACAGAAAAGGGGATTTCCTTGATGGTGAAATACGATCACTTATACGGATCGTATAATATTATACGGACCGTGTAAGGGGTCGAGTATATCCGTCGGGTCGAGTATTTTTCAAGTATAAATACATGTTCCCACTTCTAATTTCCCATTCTTCCAACTTCTCCACTTCTCTCAAGACCTCTAGAAGGTTCCACACATTTCACTAACATAAATTCAAGGGAAATCAAAGATCAAATACCAAAACTAGTAGAATCAAGTGCAAGAATGCTAATGCGGATTGATGGAAGTTAGAAATTTCTTTGGAAGTGGAGCTAGGGTTTTCTCCAAGTGAAGCAATTCCATCCAAAACCCATTCCTTCGCAATCAAATATGAGTTTTATGTTCATTTCATGCTATTAAGAGTATTGAATGGTTGAAAGACTTGGGTTATGGAAAAAAGTAGGAAATGAGTTACAAATATGAGAATAGTGGTATTCTTGAATAGTAGTTTGACATGAATCATGATTCTTGAGATGCTATGAGCATAATCTTGTTATAAATGATATTAAGAATATTGGAGAAGTATTATATGAGGATAAATGTGGTGTTGTATTATGGCTATGGCTATGAATGACTTTGAGAGGGAATTCTGAGAATTGAATAATGACTAATTTAACGAAGTTTATTGATTATGATATTGTGGGTGTGTTGTTGATTTGGGAGTTGTTATATTATATGGAGAAAGTTATAGAAACAAAGGAGATGCTGTCCAATTTTCGTTAGCTTTAGCTTAAGCTTAAGTATGTTTCCGATTTTCTAATCTTAGTACGAATTCTCTTGAATGTAGAATCGTGAAACATTGGAGGAAGCGTTTGATTGATAAGGTTGGAGAGACAAAATGGTATGTAAGGCTAGTCCCTTCTTCTCTAAGGCATGATTCCTACAACACGACTTCCTTTATCTTTCCATAACTCTCTTATATTCCGGAAACTATGAGTCTATGATTATTGAGAGCTTCTCATGAAATAAAGATAAGAGATGCGTTGTGAATATGACAATGATGATGATGAATCTAAGTCTAGAGATTCCAAAGCTTATGATATGATATTCTTATGAAGCTAATGATTCCTTGATATTATTCATTGTTGCTAGACTCACCTTATAATGTTTGGTTCCTTCAAGGTAAGGCATGATGATCATGACTACTCCATGTGGAATCGGGGTTCTCGACCTTACGTCACCCCGATAGAGTTATTGCTTGTCTTTGAGTTCTTATGCATGTTTTATGATAAGTATATAATAATGAGATTACACCGTTCCCATATGGCCGGGCAGACATCGCTAAGGCGGGCGGCATATACACCATGTCTAGATGGCATGGGCAGACACCACTAGTGGGCGGCATGAAATGGTTACCCCGAACGCGGGAGGCCTGGACGCGGGCTAATGATGATCACACCGTACCTATATGGTCGGGCAGCTTATATATGCATACTCGATATGATGTTGTTTATAATGTAAGTTAGCATGCATTATTCTGTCTTAAGTGACATTCAGTTGCAGGCTGTTTCCTTACTTAATGTTCTCTTATCTCTTCGACATGATATTATTGTACATGCCTTACATACTCAGTACATTGTTTGTACTGACGTCCTTTCATTTTTAGACGCTATCTTTGTCACACCCTAATCTTGATCAGGGTGTGATGGGCACCCGACAAGTAACCGAGAAGCGAGTTAACCATTGATCATTACTACGTGCCAAAATTTTTTTGAACCTTTAAAGCAAACATATTTAATAGGATTGCTCATACACAATAAAACTCGTCGTTGCTTTTAAATCAAATAAAATATAGTTGTACAAAGCTCGTATCACTACACTGTTCGCTCCGTACTCACGACTACGTAAAGTTTCTAACTACGGACAAGACATCATAGCATAGCACGCTGACTCGGCGACACTCCGGGGCAATTGGAGCTTGCCAACTTTGTTGAAACATCTTTTATTTGGCTATCCATGCGAGAGTACACGCGGCATGAACGGCCCCCAAAGAAGAGGGGTCGATGCGAATAGTGTCAGGTATGTAAGACATGAACAAGAATAACATAGTAAGAAGCGGTAGAGCACATCATGTAAGGAGAATATCTGTACATATGAGGCATATCACGTGTAAAAGCATGTGACTTTTTGTGCGTGAGTAATGACTATACGGGAACATAGACCATATCATGAATAGGAGAGTGACTTTGTGCACACATAAGTGCCCTTGGGCGACGTGCTTTCTTAGCTTTCTTACTACGTGTATATACATATATACATAAAAATAGAATATATTATATTGCGAGCGTCGGCGTGCTCGATCCATTTAACCATAAATATGCACATCCGCGTCCGGCATCCGCGTCCGGGACGATATCATGTGCCATACTCAGCCCGATCGGTGGATATGCGTATATAACGCTACACTCTTATCTCCATTTTCCCCGTAAATATATCGGCGTCTATAGCGCCCGGCTCTTTCTCGTCATATATATATATATCCATATCACATACATATATCGAGCGTATAGCGCTCGATTCTTTTTGTCACATGCACATACTTATATCATATATATATTTACCGGCGTCTATAGCGCTCGATTACCGCTTATCATATACATATACTTGTATCATGTGTATTTATCGACGTCTATATAGCGCTACGATTCGGTTATCATATACATATACGTATGTCGAGTACACGCATCAATCGGGGTAGTAGGGCAATATTCCATGTATTTACAATCCTTAGAATAGTCATTCCTATAATAGTCTTGGGTTATCAAATTAGTTTAACATCCTCATATTTTCATTTTTATAGCAAAGTATATAGTCTACATATCTAACGTAGGCACTTTTCTCTTTGGCTTCATCGTTACCTCTATAAGGTCACCTTCATCATGGATACACTTGCACTAGGATGATAATCGTACTTATCGTTCGCCAATCGGGGCAAGGGTCGAAGATTTCCCTTAGATTCTACTCCCAAAAAATGTCAAGCGAAACGATAGGAAAATTAGAACCACAGCGGGTCCACCTCGGGCCGGGTGAGATAGCGTACACAATTTACATATATTACGTCTCATGGCGTTATTTATAATGATGTAAGATAATCGGGTCCTTTCACGCAAGTTCTAGGGGTTTAGGAAGCTTTTTCAACATTTCACACCATTTTTTAGTTCAATTCTCTTGAATGAATAGTGACTAATTTCGTGTCTCGGATTTCTAGGAAAATTGTCCCCGAGGCACAAGTTCGAAGCCTACTCGTCTAAGACATGCCAAGAAAGGAAGGTAAAAGTCTTACATACCTCTTTTCGCTCCTTCCGTTTCTCCAAATCGCTTGTTGCAAATCCGCCTAAAATCTACAATTTGGTCGTGTTTACCCAAAGCTTGATTAGAGCCTTTAGAGCGGATTCTTCAAATGACACTTGGCTACCGAAATTTTGGCGGCATTTCCCCCGTAAATACTCCATCCCGAGAATATGGCTCGGCCCGATTCAACAACAACAACGAGAATGGAACTCGGCCACAATATCAACAATAATACCAACCATCTTACATAACATTCCATTCATACACAAGTAAACTACATACGATCAATTTAGCACCAATGCTCATATATTCGATTACTAATCCGAAACCATTCAAACCATATTCAAGAATACTTTAAGCAATCCATATAATATTTCCAACAATCTAAGGGAATGCTCCACTCCACCCGAAACCTCCACAATTGCAATAAGGCAATAACAATGAATTTCTTTCTTCCCGATTCACATACTACATCAACAATTTCATACATTTACAACATTATTTCCATGAATTCAAGAAAAGCATATTCAAATCATATTACGTTCCAAATCAGCCCACACACTTTCGACTTTCATTTGAATCGTCAAACCTTCATTTTCATCACATAATCTACAACAATCAATAACCAAAATACCATATAAAATGAGTTCATTATTTTACTACAACAGCCCCCACGGCCAAATTACCAATACTCGGCTAGACTCCAACGTACCAACTTTCATGAATTTTATTCATTTATTCATCACATAGTCCATAACATAACAATCAAAATGCTACATAAACTTAACTCTTCCTCTATACCATATAGCATACACGGCTTCACACACCAACAACATCTTCATTTCATAAATTCCATTCATCTCAACACACTATCACACGTCCACAACCTTGCATAACATATGAAAAACAAGATTGCACCTTACCTTTTCCTTGACTCCCACTCGGCTAGGAACTTCTTTTGCGAAACGGATAGTTTTCTTCTTCCAACAACTCCTCCACGTCGTAAAGGACCTTCTAATTAGTGGGAAAACAAGAAGAAAATAATTTTTCCATGATCATTCCTCATGGCATTCGACGATACCATGGCCGTGACCCCTCTCTCTCTCTCTTTTTTTTTTTTTCTTTCTTTCTTTCTTTCTCTCCTCTTCTAACTAAAAGATGAAACTCCCTCTCTATATATATAATTCTCATGGTCATGTGAGGGGCACATGCCCCTCTCTTCATTTTTCTAGATTTTTCCTTTCTTTTCTTGAATTTTCCTAAATGCACAAAGATGACCACTTGTCTTGTTTCATAAGCTTTGGTCCAACATGGCCTTTTCTTGAACACTTTGGTCCTTCAAGAACATTCTTGAACACTTTGTGAAATTACCATTTTTCCCCTCGACTTTTCTCAATATAACCATTTTGTCCCTAACCTTCCGCATTATTTCCACGGCCCATTTTACGAATTTCTCTTCCTGCCCTTAGCCTTTCTCAATATTTCCACAATACCGATGTTCATGAATAATATTTTTACCAACTCGGACATTAAAATTATTTCGGAACGTAGTCTTATCCTTAATTTCTCACCATTGTCTCGCTATGTCCGGACGTACGAAATACGGGCTATAACAATCTTCATGCCCACAGGTAGACAGGGAGGCGGCCCAGATTCAGAGGAGTTTATCAGCAGCTACACAAGAGCACTCCATTATTCCGGAGGTGCCAGTTATGGATGTATTCTTTTATGTATATATATTTGGGCACGACGGGGTCCTGTCCCGTCCTTAGGTCTCAGTACTCTAGTAGAGGCTCGTAGATACGGATGCGTGGGTAGTAGTTGTCTCATGGATATATCAGTACCTATTTGTTTATATCATTTTTGCAGCCATAAGATCTTATATATATGTATGTATTGCCTTGGAGATTGTATATGTTCAGGCTGGGTATGATAATTAGCATAGTGAGTGGTGCTCGGTAGTCAGCTCCGGATACCCGTCATGGCCCCCTAGTCGGGTTGTGACAGAAGTGGTATTAGAGCATTTCCATCCTAGGGTGTGTCTACGAGCCGTGTCCAGCAGAATCTCATTTATGGGTGTGAAGCGCGCCACACTTATAAACAAGAGGCTGCAAGGCATTTTGGAAAAATGACCATTCTTCTTCGTATTAGATCGTGCGATAGAGCTATGTTATTAGATTTCCTTCTCCCTAATTGTGCATTATGATTTCAGTGATGCCGGTAAAGAGGAAAGCCACAGCCGCCCAGAAGGGCAAGTCTACGACAGAATGGCAGATGGAAAGGGAGCCGCCAATAAATGTAGAAGAAGGTGAATTCCATAACGAGGCTCCATCCAACACCTCTCACACTCCGCCTATTCTAGAAGAACAAGAAGGTGTTTCAGCTCCAGCTCTTATGCCTCCAGTTCCTCCACCGACTGCTTCAGGTCAACAGATGATCGAGGCCATTCAGTTATTGACCCAATTGGTTGCCGCTCAGGCTCAACGGCAAAGTCTTTGGTCCGGGTGATAGAGCCACTAGTGCGAGGGCTCGTGATTTTATGAGTTTAAATCCCCTAAAATTTTTCGGGGCGAAACCAGATGAAGACCCGCAAGGTTTTATAGATAAGATATTGAGGACGTTAAGGATCATCCATGCTTCGGATACCGAGTCAGTGGAGCTAGCATCTTATAAACTCCGAGATGTAGCGGTCCTATGGTATAATAATTTGATATCTTCGAGGAAGGAAAATGCACCTCCCCCGATTTGGCAGGAATTCGTAGATGTTTTCCTTCGTCACTATTTGCCACCCGAGATTCAAATGGGCCGAGCCGACAGGTTTCTGAATCTAAAGCAGGGGAATATGAGCGCCCAGGAGTATAGCCTTCATTTTAATTCATTGGCTAGATATGCTCCGATTATGGTGGCTGATATGGGAAATAGAGTGCATAGATTTGTGAGTGGCTTAGGGCCACATTTATTCAAGGATTGCTTGACGGCTTCATTACAGGATGGGATGGATATTTCTCGTATTCAGGCTCACGCCCAGAATTTAGAAAAGCAGCAACAGCCACAGAATGGGTGAGCGTGATATTGATAGAGGACAGAGCAAGAGGGCCAGATCTGTCGGTGCTAGTAGTGAGTATAGAGGGGGTCAGCAACAACAGTATTCTAGATAGTCGGGCCAGTCCGCGACCAGTACACCTCCTCGGTTTGCGGGAAGAAGTTTTGATTGCCCTATTTATTCTGGTCCGGGTTAGAGTTCGAGAGTCTCAGGTTCTCAGTTTGGAGGTGATCCTAGCCAGCGGAGACCACCGGTCTTTGCGATATAGCCAGTGTGATAAATTACATTCCGGTCAGTGTTGCTGAGGTTCAGATGCTTGCTATGCGTATGGTCAGGTTGGGCATATGATGCTTGATTGTCCATCAATGGGTGGTAGAGTTGGGGCTCAGCCCACAGGATCAGCAGCTAGTCCTTCCTCGCCCGTGCGCCCCGTAGGGCAGACTTCCCAGACTTCGACAGGCCGTGGTAGGGGCAAAGGAGGAGCATCCAGTTCAGGTGGTACCCAGCCCCATATATATGCTTTAGCCGGACGACAGGATCTTGAGTCCTCTCCAGATGTGGTTACAGGTATACTTTAAGTTGGATTGCGACAAGTTGTGGATAAGACTTTTAATTTCCGATTTTGTTTTTGTTTTAATGCACAAGTTGCATATTCATCTTTTCATTGGTATGGAGTGTTAAGGGTAAATTTGGAATAAGGAAAAGTTTGGGATGTTGAATAAGTTATACGTTGTATGGAGTTTTGGACATATCCAGGTATGCAAATAAAGAGATCGGTGTATAAAAGTTTTAGGTCTCGAAATAATTTCCGCGGATGAACAATGACTGCTACAGTAAGTCGTCGCTACAGTACTGCTACAGTGACTTCGGAGCAGCTATATAAAGGGCTTAACCCCTCATTTTCAGCCAAAAAAATCAGACCAAAAAACATTCCAAATATTCTAGAAAATTCCCCAACCTTCCACCACCAACTTTTAGCCCGAAACCAGGTATAATTCCCAAATTTCGGTCCAGACAGCGTATAGTTGCGACTTCAAACTGCGTATTGAGGCTTTGTGGCTTAAGTTCAAGGTGGAGGAGTAAATATATAGCATTATTATCGAGGGAAAGGTATGAATCTCTTTCTATTTGTGTTAATATTGGTTTATTTACGGAGAAGGAGCTGTAAAATCGTTATAAAATGGTTCTGTGATGGAAATATGGGACAAACACCATATGGAATGTTTATGAAGTATTTTGAAGTTGGAAATATTATGGTTAATGTTGGTATTGTTGGAATTGTTGTTGGTATAGTTTATGAATTTGGAAGAAAGAAATGTATTGTTGTTGTTTCCATTGAAATTGGAAGGATTCGGGTAGTGAATTGACTTTATTTAATATTTTAGTTGTTGAATTGTGAATTTCATAATGATAAGTGAAGGTTTGATGGCTTAAAGTGAAGTTATAACCATTATCGGAATGTTGAAGAAGTCGATGCGGCATTAGCTTAAATTCTTACATTGAATTAATGTTGTTAATGCATGGTTGTTGATATGATTGTCGATATAACTCATAAATTTTAATGCGTTGTTGACTTTGGTGGTGTTGTGAGATTTCGGGTGGAAGTATGTATTAATTGGGAATTGAATTGAATCTTGAAGTGTTGCTAGAATAATTGCTAGCATTGTTAAAAGTTCCATTCTCGGGTTTGTTGTTGATGATTTGGGCCGAGTAAGATCTCGGGGATGGTGTATTTACAGTGGAGATCTTTGCCGAAATTTCGGCAGGATACAAATGAATTTGTTTGAAGGATTGAGATAAGTATATGGTGATGAGTCTAATGATTATGTCAACTCTCTTGAATGTAGACTAACAAGTTTGGATGGATAGCGTAGCTAGTAAGGCGCGGCACAGGTATGTTAAGGCTCGTCCCTTTTCTTTCTATGGCATGATTCGTATGTAAGATTTTATAAATGCTTCCATAACGCTCTCATTCCCAAAAGTTAGAAGTAATGGTTCCAAGGTATTTTTCCTTCTTAAAAGCTTATAAAGGTTTTCCAAAATATTCATTTTTCTTCAAAAATCCAAGTTTTACGATTTTGAAAGTTTTATGACTAAAACAACGACTATGACTTTATGACGACAATGATGATGCTAGACATGGGAAAACGTATATGACGAATATGTCAAGGATCTGTTCTTACCATGAATATGACGATATGAAATGTTAAGCTATTTTTGAATAATGACTATTTCAAGGTTTCAAAGTATATGAAATGATATGTCATGATTCTGTTTTATGTTCCGTGATGTTATCCTTTATTGTTAGTCTCGCCTTATAATTATCGTTCCTTCAAGGTGAGACAAAGCGATCACGATTGTTCCATAATGTAATCGGAGGTCACCGACCTTACGTCACTCCGATAGGTACATGACTTTCCTTGGGCTCTCATGCATGCTAAATATGTACATGGGGGGAGGGAGGGGATACATGGGGATATGGGAAGGGATACATGTTCATTGCCACCTGGTCAGCTGGCGTTATCATCCCGGACGCGGGATGCCCGGACGCGGGATATATGGGCGAGCCGATGTATTTCGGCGCTATGTGGGTGAGCCGACTTGTTCGGCGCTATGACATGACATGACCAGACAAGCATGCATGGTATCCGCCCTCGGCACTCATATGCACTCACGGCTTTACATGATATGATTCCTATGTTACGGCTTTACATGATATGATCCATATGTACGTTACTGACTTTACATGATATGATCCATATGTACGGAGTTACGATTTTACATGATATGATCCATATGTACGGCTTACTCCACGACACATGATATGTCTCATATGTACGGGATACTCTCTCTTACATGATATGCTCTACATCTCCATCGTTGTTGCACATGATTACGTTTCTTTCTATGTTACCATCCATGCCTTACATACTCAGTACATTGCTCGTACTGACGCCCCTTTTTGTGGGCGCTGCGTTTCATGCCGCGCAGGTACACCAGATGAGTAGAAGCCATTACAGGAGACGTTCCGGCGGATTGGCGAGCTCCACTTCATTCCGGAGTGTTGCCGAGTCAGAGTATCTACGCTACACATCCGGAATAAAGTTAGAGACTTTGCGAGACGAGTCGTGAGTCTAGAGTGACAGTTTTGAAAACGGCCCCACTAGCCGATGTGTTTTATTATACATTATGTTACGGGGTCCTTACGCTTACGATCGTGTTTAGTTTGAAAAACGACAAAAAGATTTTGCAAATTTTACTATGTATTTTACTTTCATTTGATTTAAGTATCCAAAGAGAATACGTGAGTAATACGAGACGGCGGGTTCGCTCGGCTCGAGTAAGGGGTCGGGTGCCCATCACACCCTAGTGAGATCGGGGTGTGACAAAGTGGTATCGAGCGAGGTCGGTCTAAGGGTTGTCGCAAAGTCGTGTCCGGTAGAGTCCCGTTTATGGGTGTGAAGCCGGCCACATTTATAAACGAGGGGTTGCGGGGCATTTAGGAATTGTTGACCTTCTTTCTGTCTTGTGATCGTGCGATAGAGCCAAGTTATAGGAAATAAGATTCCGGATACTAACCTTTGATTTCGGCAGAAAAATGGCGTTGACAGGCGGAAGCGACTAGCGGTATTGGAAGTTACCAAGCACGCGAGGTAAGTTAAGGTATGAAAGTTATATGTCAAGTATGGTATTGATATACGATTGAAATACAAAGTTGAAAATTGGAAAGGAAAGCAAGCAAGAAAGTGTAACACGTGTAGTCGTGATGAGCATATGAGGTAAGTCTAATATTTTCAGCCTTTTATGAATATTGAGAGCCCTGTGTGGCTATGATACGATATGATATGACATGATATGTATATATGATGATGGCCCTGTGAGGCACTGTTGGTATCTCCTGCGTGCAGGTTTTGGGATAGTAAGAAATACAGAGGAAACTCTGCCGAAATTTTTCTGGAAATAATACGAGAATGAGATATAAGTTTGGAAGATATTTCGAAAAAGTCATGTTAATAGCAGCGATGAAAGTTGACTAAGCTGTAAAGTACGGCTGCCCTCTAGGAATAAGTTAACTGTGGAATGAGTGGTGAAATAGTAAATAAGACGTCGGTGGAAATATGGTAGTAAGGAAATTTGGAAGGACTTGTGTTACTAGGCGATGATTTAGAAAGGATTGGCAGGTTTGGATAAAGTGACATGACTAAGATAAGGGTATGAGGGAAAAGGAATAGTGAACGTATTGATAAGATAGCCGGTAAGATGTGTTGTGAGGGCATTTTGGGAATATGTTAAAGATCCCGACCTACTCAATATTATGTCTTTGAAGGTCGTGCGGTGAGGTGGACGCAATCATACGGGCGCTAAAGCATCGTATTTTCTCAAAGTTTCAAAGTTAAGCGTCTTTGAAGTGAGGGAAATTTCAGGATGGGTGACCCCCCTGGGAAGTTTTCTGAAAATTTTACAAATTCGGATGTAAGAAGTAAATGAGAAACTCGGAGTAGTCTAAAGGAAATTAGAGTAGGCGGAGTGACCAGAAACCTTAAGAGGACGCGTAGAACGGGCCGGATCGGGTCGGTGAAGAAAAGAAGTATAAACGGGAAAGGTGATAAGAGGATACCAAGGGAATACCCGAGATAAGTTGAAGTAAAGATAACATTTCAAGAGGACTTTGGACGCTTACCGTCGGAATAAAAGTGCTGCTTAATTGAGATTGGAAATAAGGATATGAGGCAAAGTATAAACGGGCAATGGTATAAGCATACCCCTAAAGGGGGGAAGCGGGTGAGAGAAATGCAAGAGTGGGATAGGAACAGTTGATGCGGTAGTGTGTTTGATATGAACGCTTGGGCTACAAATGAGACCCTTTACTGAAGTGAGTTAGTAAGGTCGGGAAAACCGACAATAAGTGGATAAAAGTCCGGATAATGTTTAAGGTAGTGTGAAAAGTTTGCACGAGACTTTGAATAATACGACGCCGAGAAAAATGGATGTGTATGAAGAGAAAGAGTATGACAAGAGAATGGTATTGGGCGCTTAAGAGATAGTATAAGGGATGGCGATAGCTATGAAAAGGAGCTCCCCCGAGGTGCTTATGAGACCCCGTAAGGCTAGTTGAACATTCGAGGACGAATGTTCTAAAGAGGGGAAGGATGTTATATCCCGTATTTTGTACGTTGGAATATTTTAAGTTGGATTGCGACAAGTTGTGGATAAGACTTTTAATTTCCGATTTTGTTTTTGTTTTAATGCACAAGTTGCATATTCATCTTTTCATTGGTATGGAGTGTTAAGGGTAAATTTGGAATAAGGAAAAGTTTGGGATGTTGAATAAGTTATACGGATCGTATGGAGTTTTGGACATATCCGGGTATGCAAATAAAGAGATCGGTGTATAAAAGTTTTAGGTCTCGAAATAATTTCCGCGGATGAACAGTGACTGCTACAGTAAGTCGGCGCTACAGTACTGCTACAGTGACTTCGGAGCAGCTATATAAAGGGGCTTAACCCCTCATTTTCAGCCAAAAAATCAGACCAAAAAACATTCCAAATATTCTAGAAAATTCCCCAACCTTCCACCACCAACTTTTAGCCCGAAACCAGGTATAATTCCCAAATTCCGGTCCAGACAGCGTATAGTTGCGACTTCAAAACTGCGTATTGAGGCTTTGTGGCTTAAGTTCAAGGTGGAGGAGTAAATATATAGCATTATTATCGAGGGAAAGGTATGAATCTCTTTCTATTTGTGTTAATATTGGTTTATTTACGGAGAAGGAGCTGTAAAATCGTTATAAAATGGTTCTGTGATGGAAATATGGGACAAACACCATATGGAATGTTTATGAAGTATTTTGAAGTTGGAAATATTATGGTTAATGTTGGTATTGTTGGAATTGTTGTTGGTATAGTTTATGAATTTGGAAGAAAGAAATGTATTGTTGTTGTTTCCATTGAAATTGGAAGGATTCGGGTAGTGAATTGACTTTATTTAATATTTTAGTTGTTGAATTGTGAATTTCATAATGATAAGTGAAGGTTTGATGGCTTAAAGTGAAGTTATAACCATTATCGGAATGTTGAAGAAGTCGATGCGGCATTAGCTTAAATTCTTACATTGCACGAGTAATGTTGTTAATGCATGGTTGTTGATATGGATTGTCGATATAACTCATAAATTTGGAAGGAAGTAATGCGTTGTTGACTTTGGTGGTGTTGTGAGATTTCGGGTGGAAGTATGTATTAATTGGGAATTGAATTGAATCTTGAAGTGTTGCTAGAATAATTGCTAGCATTGTTATTGCTTTGCCGAGTTCCATTCTCGGGTTTGTTGTTGATGATTTATAAGATCTCGGGGATGGTGTATTTCGAGAGGAGATCTTTGCGAAATTTTGGCAGGATATAAATGAATTTGTTTGAAGGATTGAGATAAGTATATGGTGATGAGTCTAATGATTATGTCAACTCTCTTGAATGTAGACTAACAAGTTTGGATGGATAGCGTAGCTAGTAAGGCGCGGCACGGGTATGTTAAGGCTCGTCCCTTTTCTTTCTATGGCATGATTCGTATGTAAGATTTTATAAATGCTTCCATAACGCTCTCATTCCCAAAAGTTAGAAGTAATGGTTCCAAGGTATTTTTCCTTCTTAAAAGCTTATAAAGGTTTTCCAAAATATTCATTTTTCTTCAAAAATCCAAGTTTTACGATTTTGAAAGTTTTATGACTAAAACAACGACTATGACTTTATGACGACAATGATGATGCTAGACATGGGAAAACGTATATGACGAATATGTCAAGGATCTGTTCTTACCATGAATATGACGATATGAAATGTTAAGCTATTTTTGAATAATGACTATTTCAAGGTTTCAAAGTATATGAAATGATATGTCATGATTCATTTTTTTATGTTCCCGTGATGTTATCCTTTATTGTTAGTCTCGCCTTATAATTATCGTTCCTTCAAGGTGAGACAAAGCGATCACGATTGTTCCATAATGTAATCGGAGGTCACCGACCTTACGTCACTCCGATAGGTACATGACTTTCTTTGGGCTCTCATGCATGCTATAATATGTACATGGGGGGGGGAGGGGATACATGTATATGGGGATATGGGAAGGGATACATGTTCATTGCCACCTGGTCGGTGGCGTTATCATCCGGACGCGGGATGCCGGACGCGGGATATATGGGCGAGCCGATGTATTTCGGCGCTATGTGGGCGAGCCGACTTGTTCGGCGCTATGACATGACATGACCAGACAAGCATGCATGGTATCCGCCCTCAGAGGCACTCACATGTACAGGTTACAGCTTTACATGATATGATCCATATGTACAGGTTACAGCTTTACATGATATGATCCATATGTACAGGTTACAGCTTTACATGATATGATCCATATGTACAGGTTACAGTTTTACATGATATGATCCATATGTACAGCTTACTCCCTGACACATGATATGTCTCATATGTACAGGATACTCTCTCTTACATGATATACTCTACATCTCCATACTGTTGTTGCACATGATTACGTTTCTTTCTATGTTACCATCCATGCCTTACATACTCAGTACATTGCTCGTACTGACGCCCCTTTTTGTGGGCGCTGCGTTTCATGCCGCGCAGGTACACCAGATGAGTAGAAGCCATTACAGGAGACGTTCCAGCGGATTGGCGAGCTCCACTTCATTCGGAGTGTTGCCGAGTCGAGTATCTACGCTACAAGCATACGGAATAAAGTTAGAGACTTTGCGAGACAGAGTCGTGAGTCTAGAGTGACGGTTTTGAAAACGGCCCCACTAGCCGATGTGTTTTATTATACATTATGTTACGGGGTCCTTACGCTTACGGCTGCATCGTGTTTAGTTTGAAAAACGACAAAAAGATTTTGCAAATTTTACTATGTATTTTACTTTCATTTGATTTAAGTATCCAAAGAGAATACGTGAGTAATACGAGTTCATTAGGCCAGGTTCATCACCGTGGGGAGAACTTGTCCTATTTGTGAGAAAGAAAGATGGCTTCCTACGGATGTGTATTGATTATAGGCTGAATAAGGTGACGATAAAGAATAAATATCCGCTTCCAAGAATCGATGATTTGTTTGACCAATTACAGGGTGCCAAATGGTTTTTCAAAATTGATCTAAGATCGGGGTATTACCAAGTGAGAGTTAGAGAAGAAGATATTCGTAAAATAGCTTTCAAGACGAGATATGGTCATTATGAATTTCGGATGATGTCATTTGGGTTGACTAATGCTCCGGCAGTTGTTTATGAATCTGATGAATAATGTATTTAGGCCCTTTCTAGACCTATTTGTGATGGTGTTCATTGATGACATCTTAGTATATTCTCGGTCAGAAATTGAGCATGCAGACCACTTGCGTATTGTAATTGGAATTCTTAAGACTCGAGAATTGTATGCAAAATTTTCAAAATGCGAGTTTTGGCTAAATTCTGTAACTTTTCTAGGCCATATCATTTCGGCTAACGGCATTCGAGTTGATATTCAGAAAATTGAGGCTGTGAAGACTTGTCCAAGGCCCACAACACCTACTGAGGTCCGTAGCTTCTTGGGATTAGCAGGCTAATATAGAAGATTTGTGGAAGGATTCTCTTCTATTTGGCACCATTAATGAAGCTAATTCAGAAATCAGTAAAATTTCAATGGACTGATGTTTGTGAACGCAGTTTTAAGGAATTGAAGGACAAATTAACCTCAGCCCCAGTCCTGACACTTCCAGAAGGATCAGATGGTTATGTTGTGCATTGTGATGCCTCTAGTGTTGGGTTAGGCTATGTGTTGATGCAACACGGTAAGGTCATTGCCTATGCTTCCCGGCAGTTGTGGAAACATGAGAAAAACTATCCGACCCATGATCTTGAATTGGCTGCGGTTATTCATGCGCTAAAAATGTGGAGACATTACTTGTACGGTGTACATATTGATATTTATACAGATCACAAGAGTCTCCAATATATTTTCAAGCAGAAGGACTTAAATCTACGACAGAGGCGATGGTTAGAATTATTAAAGGATTATGATGTGAGTATTTTATATCATCCCGGAAAGGCGAATGTAGTAGCTGATGCGCTTAGCCGCAAATCGATGGGCAATCTATGTGTGGTCCCTCCGGAGAGGAAAGAATTAATCCGTGAGCTTCACCAGCTAGCCAGCCTCGGAGTTCATCTAATTGACTCGGGCAATGCAAGGGTTGGTAGTCACAACCTAGCTGTTTCGTCCTTAGATAGGGAGGTGAGAGAGCGCCAATACGAAGACTCCCAGTTGAGTCACTATAGAGATACATTTCCTGAGAAAGAGAAGTCGCCATTTGAAGTTTCTACAGATGGAGTTCTTAGGTACCGACACAGGCTATGTGTTCCAAATGTTGTAGGACTACGTCGTCGGATCCTAGGGGAAGCTCATTACTCTCGGTATTCCATTCACCCAGGAGCGACAAAAATGTATCACGATCTCAAGTTGATGTACTAGTGGGATGAAATGAAGAAAGACATAGAAGAATTTGTAGCTCAATGTCCAAATTGCCAACAAGTGAAAATTGAGCATCAAAAGCCAGGAGGGTTGTTACAAGCCATGGAAATTCCAGCCTAGAAATGGGAAGTGATCAACATGAATTTCATTGTAGGTTTGCCTCACTCCCGATGCAGGTATGACTCCATATGGGTGATCGTAGACAGACTCACGAAATCAGCTCATTTTCTTCCGGTCAAAACCACGTATTCGGCAGAAGATTATGCAAGGTTGTATCTTAAAGAGATTGTGCGATTTCATGGTTTCTCGATATCTATTATCACATATAGAGGAGCATAATTTACAGCTAAATTCTAGAAGTCTTTCCAAGAAGGCTTGGGTACTCAAGTGAGACTTAGCACAGCATTTCACCCACAAACTGATGGACAGGCCGAGCGCACTATTCAGACCTTGGAAGATATGTTGCGGGCATGTGTGCTAGATTTTGGAGGTAGCTGGGATGATCACTTGCCTCTTATTGAGTTCGCATACAACAACAGCTATCATTCCAGTATTCAGATGGCCCCGTATGAAGCTTTATATGGAAGGAAGTGTAGATCGCCAATTGGGTGATTTGAAGTAGGAGAGGTATAGTGTCACGACCCAACCGGAGGGCCGCGACGGGCACCCGGTGCTAACCCACCTGGGCACCTCTTAACATACTTTCACATTACATCTAGGTGAGCCACATAGCTAAATTATACTTTTCATTCATCATCATACTAGTCCCATTGGGCGGCAATTCATTTATATCATCATTAGCAACTCTGCCTATATCAATGTACATAATCCGACGAGGCTAGCAAAAATAATATCCAAAATATAGACCGACAAAGCCAAATACATCTAACCATATACACATGTCTACGAGCCTCTAAGGAGAGTATGTCATATCATATAGGCGGGACAGGATCCCGCCGTGCCCATAATTATGTACACAAAAGAATAAGTACCAAAAGCCATAGCTCTGAATGAAATGGAGCTCCGCTATATAGTCCCTGAATAATGAAGCTATGGATCAAGTCTATCTCCTTGGCCACCTGCGGGCATGACGCAACGTCCACAAACAAAAGGACGTCAGTACGAAGAATGTACTGAGTATGTAAAGCATGATCAACATCAATATGAAAGCATAATAGACAACATATGAAATAACATAGGATGGGAGATAATAGTATCATCGTCATAACACTTACTTGCTTTTCATAGGGACATTCCATTTCTATTGTGTATCCGTGTACATACATCCATATCCGTATCCGTTCTCATTTACCTTTCGTATCCATTTTCGTATTCGTATTCATATTTCCATTCATACTCATATTCATATCATATACATATTGTCACGACCCAACTAGGGGCCGTGACGAGTACCCGATACTTGTACCGGGCACCCCCCGTCATATGCCTTGTTCTTATTACTAAGTGGGCCGTATAAACACTGGCATTTTTTCATAACATCGCCGATAATAGCATTCATGTACACGAGTAGTGATAATCAACTGTGCTAACATATTACACGGCGACAAAGACAACTAGGCTGTGAAACATCTACCTGTACATATCTGTCTACGAGCCTCTAAACAAAATACATGTAATGACAAGTGGCCGACTTTGCTGAGTTCAAATATATACATAAGAGTAGTACCCAAGACAGTAGCTCCGGAACAACTGGAGCGCCTTTCAATGTACCACCGGAGAAGCTCCTAGGGATCGAGCCCGTCAACTCGTCGACCGCGTGGCATGAGACGCCCCCCCCCGAAGAAAAGGGGTCAGTACGAGCAGTGTACCGAGTATGTAAGCCATGAAAATAATACAATGAAACATGTAACATATGAGCAATAACAACATGTGGGACCAAAGATCATAGGACGGTATAAAAGGATAATCTGTACCTGTAAGTGCCTCTCAGGCGGATGTCATGCTTGCTTATTATATACTTTTGTTCAAAACATTTCGTGTCATATACATGTGAAAATAACAAGTCATGTCGCCGAAATACGTCGGCTTCCCACATGTGTCCCGCGTCCGGGCATCCCGCGTCCGGGATGGAATTACGCCCCGACTGGTGGCAATGCGTCTATAGCGCAACATGTATCCATTCCCCAAAATTCCCCATTTTCATATACATATCATATACATGTCATATACATATCATATAAGCAGCATGCATAAGAACCCAAAGAAAGTCATGTGTCTATCGGGGTGACGTAAGGTCGGTAGCCCCCGATTACCTTATGGAATAACCACGGTCGCTTCGTCTCACCTTGAAAGAACAAACATTATAAGACGAGACTAGCAATGAATAGCAACACCACAAGAAAACTTAAAACAGGATTATAAAGTTTCAATAAAACAAGTGATGGGAATCCGGTATGCACGTATATCGAGACTCGAGTGACAAACATGAAAACACGGTCATTATGTCCCATTGGGTCATCCACGAAGGTTTCAAGACATTTCAATTTCATTTCCAAAGGTTTCGGACGTTTGAACATCATTTTACCTTAAAGCACAAGTTTTGGGTTCAATTCTACTGAATGAATAGTGAATAAATTTAGGTGTCGTTTCCGAGGGGTAGGACTTTTCCCGAGGGTCGGATTTTGACCTATACTAACTAGGACATGCCAAATGAAGGAGAGGTAGGCTTCACATACCTTTTACGCTTTGCTCACGTCTCCAAACTCAAGCTCCAAGTTCGCCAAAATCTACAAATTGGTCATGTTTACCAAACATGATTAGTGCCTTTAGAATTGAATTCTTAAAATAATACTTGGCTACCGAAATTTCGGCAAAGCACCTCCCCTACACATACTCCATTCCACCAAGTTCAACTTGGCCAATTTCAATCAACAACAATCCGGAATTCAACCCGGCCAAACCAACAACACAATATCAACAACCATACTGACAATTTCCATATTCAATTCAAGTGACATTATAACAATTCAATCAATATACTACTTTCTTCAAAACCTTCCAACTCCAATAAGAACATTATACTTCCTATGCCAACAACACCATACTAACAACATTATCTTTCATACAAGAACATGATATTCAATTTAACTACTCCAACCACAAGTCTTCAACAAACTACTTATATTCAATTCAACTCAATTCAATTCTTTTCAATATAATTCAATACAATATAATTCACATAATATTCCAACAATACCATCAACATACTACTTACCCACATCTTTCAATTTATGAAACAACAACAACATTTTTTTTCCTTCTTTCAAATTCAATCACAACAACCCAATTTTCATTCCTCCAAACCATTAAATCTTTATTCTAACACCATAGAACCTACCATAACAACAATTTCCATTCTAAATAGAATCAATTCATCACCTCTTACCACTACCTTGAATTCGGCCAACACACCCCTTAAGCACACTTTTCATGAATTCTATATTTTCCATTCATTACAACAACAACCAACACACAACACAACACAACATAACACATACACACATACCCTCACGCACACACACACTTCCACAACACATGAATTTCATCCATTTTCATGCACACAACATACTCAAACATCCATAATACATAAGAAAAGGATTAAACCTTACCTTTTTCCTCAACTCTTCACTTGACACAATTTAACAACTCATATGAATATGAGTTCTTCTTGCTCCACAAACCACTTCAACTTGCTAAGAACTCTTCAAGGGATTGTTTGGCTATGAAGAACAAGTTGAGAATTCTCTTCTTTTTTTTTTTTTTTTTTTCCTCTCTCGGTTTTTCCTTTTTCTTCAAGGCCGAATGGCCATAGTTTTTCTCCTCTCTCTTTCTTGCTTTGCTTTCTTGAAAATTCTAGGGGAAAAAGATGAACAAGTCATCTTTCCACATCTTTATATACTTAGCTCCTTCCAATAGCAAGCAACCATATTGCCCCTTAACTTGGCTTGAAATTATTTGGCCATGCATGGCAAGTGGGGTCCACGGCCTAAGTGGCCATTTTCTTGAAAATTCTAGCAAATTTCCTCTATTTCATGAAAAACATTTCCCTTAGTTCCAAATTTGCCCCTAGCCTTTCTCCATATTTCCATGAGTCATTATGCAAATTCACCTTTTTACCCCTGGCCTTTCTTAATATTCCAACTTTGCAATTTTCCATACGCAACTTATATCTCTTGCCTTGACTCACCCGAGGGTACAAAATGCGGGATGTAACACATATCATTTACATAGCATACCTGACCATGAAGGTTCGGTGTTTCACATACCTGGCCCTACTAAGGCTCAGTGTTATACATACCTGGCCCTACCAAGGCTCAGGGTTATCCATACCCAACTGCAGTGGTGCGCGCGCATTATACATATACGTATTTACTATATTCTACCCGGCCATATAAGCTCGGGGTTTCATAATAGCCATACATAGGCACATATACATATAAGCTCATAAGCATCTTTAGCATCATTACTATCGTCGTTCATTACATCTATCCTTAAAGGATTACTCGTCATATAAGGAACTTAGTACAATCGTAACATATTGAGGATCATGAGCTTAGTAGCTCTTTAAACATAGAATCATTGGAGAATATCATGGGCTCATAGAAGAATAGATATTTGGCCAAAGAACCATGCCTTATGAAAGAAGGGTTAGCCTTACATACCTCTTCGTTCAACTATTCTATCACTTGCACGCTCTTCTTCAATGCTCACGTTTCTACCTTCATTAGAGTACATACTAACATTAGAGAATCGATAGCTTAGCATATTTGACTAAAGCTAGAGAAAATTGGACAGCATCTCCTTTATTTATATAACTTCCTCCATATCATATATCAACTCCCAAACATCAATAATAACATTCACAACATCATAACAATAGCCTTTATTCATCTACATTATCCTTACTTCTCAATTCACTTCCAATCGTCCATATTCATGGTCATATCACACGATTACGTTCATTCATATACGATGTCTATTCCATGTTCTCAATATCATCTATAACATGATTATAATCATAACATATCAAGAATCATGACTCAATCCAAACATTTACTCAAAAGTGACACTATTTCCACATTCATGACCCATTTTCTATTTCCTTCTACAATCCAAGTGTTTCAACTTTCAAATACCTTAAACAACATGGAAATACCATAAAACTTACCTTAGATGGTGTAGGAATGAACCTTAGGTGAAAACACCTCACTTGAGCAAAACCCTAGTTTCACCTTCACTTGGATTTCTTGTTTTGGATGAACTTTAATGGGTTTCTTACACTTGATTTGCTTGGTTTGATGAAGTTGAACATTAATATCTCTTGAAATCTTGTGGGAGAAATGTAGAGAGATGTTCTAGAGAGAAGTGGAGTGAAAGGGAAATGAAATAAAATGAAACTTGGATCCCTTATTAAATACACAAATCTGACCCGACCAACTTCTACGGACCAACATACGGTCCGTATAAATTATACTGACCGTATGTCTGGCCGTAGATTTGGTCCAGAGAGAGGTGCTCACCTGGACTGATTATACGGCTGAACATATGGTCCGTATGTTTTATACGGCCAGTATGTTTGGCCGTATAATGCCCAGTCATTCCGAACTTGTTCTCGTCGACTCGTTTGATCTGCAATCCTTATGGAACCTTCTTGACACTTGTTTATCATCTCATTAACAATCTAAGGGACTTTATAACTCTTCTCCAAAGCATCGTTAAATCATCATTAACTCGTTACTCGTAAATCTCTTCCGATACTTATCATATGCCTTGCCTTCTCTCGGCAAACTTCCTCATCTAACATCGAATTTCTTTGAGATCTTACTTAGGGTCATCAAATGTCATTCCTTACTTATTACAATACTGTATACTTCGTGCTCTTCGTTAGTCTATTCACTGTGCATCAACGAAAATTTTTTCGAGGTGTAACATATAGCTAATAGGTCCGAAGTTGATTCAACAAGCAGTGAAAAAGGTTAAGGTCATCCGAGATTGATTGTTGACAGCCCAAGGTCGCCAGAAATCTTATGCGGACAATCGTCTGCGAGACTTAGAATTTCAAGTTGATGATTGGATATTCCTGAAGGTACCACTGATGAAAGGTGTGATGAGATTTGACAAGAAAGGAAAATTAAGTCCTCGATACATTGGGCCTTATAAGATTGTCCGCAAGATGGGCCAAGTAGCTTATGAACTGGACTTACCCCGTAACTTGAATCAGTCCATCTAGTTTTCTATGTATCAATGCTCCGTAAGTGTGTCAGAGATCCTACTGGAATCGTGCCTGTAGATGATGTTCAAGTTACAGAAAGGTGGGCTTATGAAGAGGTACCCATTGCTATACTAGATAGGCAAGTACGGAAACTTAGAAATAAAGAGGTAGCCTCAGTCAAGGTCTTGTGGGGGAACAATAATCGAGAGGAAATGACTTGGGAAGCGGAAAAAAACATGAGGTCCTAGTACCCACACTGGTTTCCACCCCTGGAAGAGATTCAAGATGAGACATCAGTATTATGAGGTATGTAATGCTTTCTTTTAGTGCTTTTGGTCGTGTGTGGCCATATTTTCTTGCCACTGTATTGTAGCCCTGTGAGGCATTGTTATTGTTATACCTCGCATTTTGTGCGTATTCGGAGAAGTTGGAAATAATATGGAAGGTTAAGGAATAAGGATTTAGTTGGATATTACTTAATGTGCATGAGATGTTTGAGGAAATATTGACGCGAAATATTAGGGAAGCTTAAGGGCAAAATTGGAATCTTGAAAATTTGTCCCGTGAATTTCCAAAAAAGATCCATCGTCAATTGGGCTCGAAAAATAAAAATGAAAATTGGAGCCCAATAAGAGAAGGTGGCCGGCCCATGTATGCCTTGGCCCAAGCCCATGCCTTGATCATGTGTTATGCATGTGATCAATTAATTAATATAAGGGGCAAGGTTCATTAAATTTCTAGAGATTTCAAGACAAAGTGAACAAAAGGAGAAAACAAGAAAATCAAGAACAACAACTCAAGGCCATTCGGCCAAGAAGGAGAAAAAGGAGGACCAAGAAATCTTACTCCCAAAATCTTTCTCTTGTGGTTTTTATACTAACTCAAGACCCCTTAACAACGTGGTGCAATTAGTTTGGAAGAATAAGCTTTGGTTTCCTCAATTCAACAACTTCGAGGAAGTGAAGAAGTTTGAAGAAGAAGGTAAGGTTTCATCCTTTTGTTTATGTTATGAAGGTTGGTTTGTGTTGTAGTACATGTAAATAAGTAGAATACATGATAATATGGAAGTTTGCATGGTGGAAATATATGGATGCATGTGGCCGTGTGTAGTGTAATGTGATTATGTGGATTTTGTGTTGTATTATGGTTGTAGTTGTTGTGGAATTCACGTTGGAAATGAGAGTTGAATGGAAATGGAATATAGTTGGAACTTGGCCTATGGCCGTGAGGCCTAGGATAGGAGGAACATGTTGAATTTATTTTGTTTAATGTGCTAGTTGCGTCGTCGTAATCGTTATAATGTAAATGGAGACTTAACGATTTAAGTCCGGCATTAGAATTGCATATATGCTATTGTAGGAAAGCATATGCATTCTAACATAGTTGATATGTGGTTATGGAAATACACTGTTTAAGTGCTAGTTATGATTGTTGTTGATGAATATGAGAAATGACAATGTGCTACGAACATATTAATTGAAGAAGGGAAGTTTTGGACGAGTTATGGTTTCGGTGGAGAATTTATATATTTTGCGAGTAATATGATAAATAATATGTAATGCCTCCTAATGATGTTAGAATGATCTTGATGGTTAATGATGATGAAAATATTGATGTTGGCTTGGAAACGTGATGTTAGTTTGGAGGTTGTCGCTTTATGTAAAAAGAAGACCATTTGTGTTAGTTTGTGATTTTGTTGTGGATTGATGTTATTGGTTTGGTTGTTGTTGGTATTTGAGCCGAGTTAAATTCTCGGGGTGTCGTATTTATAGGGGAAGTCCCCGAAATTTCGGTAGCCGGATAGAAACCAAAGATTGAAATGTTAGCGTCATGAATAGTAAGCGGTAAGGATGACCATTTAATTTTTAGCGAAACGGAAAGTGAGCTTTGAGAGCGAAGAGGCGCAAAAGGTATGTAAAAGCCTTCTTAATCGTTTCTTGGCATGACCTAAGTGTACTAGAATCGAATTTGACTCTCGGAAAGTGTTTCGTTCATCGGAATCCGTGTTTGAAAATACTCCATTTTCGTTCAGTAGAATTGAATCCTTTAGGTACGTTTTGATTGAGAGAATTATGCAAATGTTCATAAGTTGCCTAGGAAGCTATGGAACGTCCTAAGATCTATGTAGATGATTCTATGAGCCTAATAAGCATAATTCGAGCTCATCGCTTTGGTCGTCCTAAGATAGACTCACAAATTCCCGATTTTACCCTTTTATGTTCATGATCGGTTTTGAGCGATTTTAGGAAACGTTTTAACTATTATTGCAACTACTAAATGTAAATTGTTTTAAATATTTCTTTAAGTCTCATAAACTATTTTGGAATATGGAGACGATCATAAAAATGTTATTTCTCCGTAATTCATTGTGACATCCGATATTCGCTTAATATGATTCCGTCGGTTCCATTGCTTGATTTGTTATTCGCTACGCTTCATCGAGTCTCGGAAACCTATATGGTATTTTATTGCATTCGGTTTCTCACTACTCTACTCGTGGATGCCTCAATGTTTCCCCCACCGAGCCGGGCCAGATATGTTCTCAGCGTACTTCTCTGCATTGTTCGCCGCGTCCGTGTGAGGGCGGGTATATACGTGCATGGGTTACGGGTGTATGTTGCCATGTACGCTTTGTTATGATATGATACGATATGGCCATTTGGTATGTTACGATTTGTTTTGGCGCCGGAGACGGGGCGCCTGTTCGTTCATCGAGTCCCAACGGCCGACTTTGCATATGTTCTCTCGTATGCATTATTTATGATTTTACGGTACGCACTTTTGATTCCCTATGTATCTTATGCTTCCTCCGCACATTCCGTTCTGATTTTAATCTCAATTATTACAGTCTCTGCTTTACATATTCAGTACATTTTTCGTACTGACCCCCTTTCTTCGGGGGCTGTGTTCATGCCCACAGGTACAGATACGTGCTTTGCAGATCCGCCCGCTTAGGTCATCTGTCAGCTACTACAGCGCTCCTTTGTTCGGAGCTTACATTTTGGTACTGCCTTTTTCTGATTTGTATGTACATTTGGATTTCAGGGGTACGACGGGGCCCTGTCCCGTCATATGTTTATGTTTTCGGCGCAGAGGTCCGTAGACATGTATAGTGGGTTACGTATATGTTTTGTAAGTTCGTGTACGTTGGGGATTGTATGTATACTTTATGACGGCCTGATCGGCCTTCGTGCGTCATACCCGCTTCTGTGCGTCCTCTGATAATATCCTTAATTATTATATATGTTTATTTTGCTATTACGCATATGTGGGGTAAGGGTACGTATGAGTGTCCAACTCGGGCACGAGTCACGGCCTACGGAGTTGGGTCGTGACAAAAGTGGTATCAGAGCGGTTAGGTCCTCGGAATGTCTACAGACCGTGTCTAGTAGAGTCCTGTTTATCGGTGTGTTGTGCACCACATCTATAGCGAGGAGGCTACAGGACATTTAGGAAGTTACCCTCCTTTTCTGTCTTAGATCGTGCGGTAGAACTGTATTAGTAAGATGATTCCCTCCTAACGAATCGAATTGTTGTCTTTTCAGCTATGCCTCCGAGAAAGGCAACGGCAGCCCAGAAGGGCAAGTCTACGGCGCCCGGTGAGGCTAGTCAGGCCCGCAGAGTCACTAGGGCCCGTACTCAGCCTGAGCTGGAGCCTGTGCCTCCGACAGCCAGCTCGGCGACGCCACCTGCACCGAGAGGGGATCGAGTAGCACGGGTGCGGATCGGAGGCGGCTTTCCGCGCCGTTTCGGACGCCCGGCACCTCGGCCTCTAGCAGCCCCACGGCGGAGGCGGAGGGACGAGCTATGAGAGAGGCGGTGCGATTATTGACTAGGTGGGTGGCGGCTCGGGAGCGGCGGCGAGTTAGGGGGTGATGAGGCACGCGGGCCGGCGGTTCGAGGGCCGTGAGTTTTTGACACAGCAACCCTCGGAGTACTTCGGGGACAAAGCACGAAGAGGACCCCCCATGAGTTCATTTAGGGAGATGCGGCGCACCTACCGGGCGATTAAGGCCTCGCCAGTCGTCGTGGAGTTGGCCTCATCCCTGATTGCATGATGTCGCGGCCAACCGGTTCGAGTCCGGGGTTTAGCTAGGGGTAAAGAGAGCCCCTCTGCCCGTCTGGGATGAGTTTACGAGAGGCTTTTCTGCGTCATTTTGCCACGCACGAGCTACGGAGGGCAGTTGAATGATTTTTATCACTCAGGCAGCGAGGCCGCAGTGTCAGGGAGTATAGTTTGGAGTTTGACTCTCTGGCTCGGTATGCACCTACTTTGGTAGCCAGTATGGACGACAGGATGCACCATTTTATTAGGGGCTTGGATAAGTATATGATTGATAATTGCTTAGCCGTGGGCCCGCCGGTAGGGTATGGACGTGCCGCGTACGGGCGTACGCCCGGGGCATGGAGAACGACATAAGGGGCGTCGGCGAGAGAGATTATGATGAGAGCCGCCCCGAAAAGGGCCGGATCGGCCGGATACCTTTGGAGAGTCTCGAGTGGGCCGTCTCGGCGGGGCACCGGGCGTTCTTCCCGGCCCGGCGAAGCACACCCCCGCGGTTTCGGTGGAAGTCGAGGTAATGCGGGGTATTCGGAGATAGGTCGAGCTCCGGGCCGGGCAAGTTCGCGGGGGATGGAGGTTACGGTCGACGAGGCCACCTAGGCCTCGGTGTTCTTATGTGTGGCGGATACCATTCCGGGGAATGCTGCGGGCCACTTTGGAGCGTGCTTTTCTTGTGGCCGCCAAGGCCATATGCGAGAGAGTGTCAGGTATAGGCGGTCCGGATGGCGTGGCTCACCTGGGGGGTCCGTGGGTTCATCGTCTCCTTCGTAGCTAGACGCCTGCGGACAAGGCTTGAGATGTACGAGAGGTCGGCAGCCGCGGTAGGGGCCGTGGGCGGAGCTTCTAGTTACGGCGGGTCCTTCAAACCGCATTTATGCCTCCGGCGGCCGACAGGATTCGGAGACGCCACCAAATGCGGATGCAGGTACATTATCATTTCTTTCTCAATATATTTGTATCGACCGGTTTAGATTCTATTTTGTGGTATATTTTCTTCTCTGAGTCACTGATAGGATTGGGATAGTACCTGTACTGATAGAACCACTAATATAGTATGTATATATGTGATGAAAAAAGTGAATAGTGCCGACCTGGAAAGCCAATACGGAAAGGGTATAACCAGAAAAATGAAAGACCCTCCCTGAATCGAGTAGGACCCACTACGAAAATCTTCTGAAATTTCGTTAAGGTCCCGACCCGCCTTAAATTACGTGACAAGCATGTACGGGGTAGTGGATGCGATTATATCAGCGTGAACGCATCAGAATTTGCTAAAGTCCCGAGGTTAAGCGTGCTAAGGCCAGAGCAATTCTAGGATGGGTGACCCCCTGGGAAGTGAACAAAAATTTTCGCAAATGTAGATATGAGAGTCAATGGACAGCTTGGGGTAAAACCAAAGGAAATTAGAATATCTGGAGTGACCAGAAACCCTACGAAGGTCGGGTAGCCTAAGATCAAGCGGGCCCGTGCAGGAGAAGAAAGGAACTCCTCCCTGAATTACTTATACACCCTATATGGTTAGTTTAACATTCGAGGACGAATGTTCTAAAGGGGGGAAGGATGTTATACCTCGCATTTTGTGCGTATTCGGAGAAGTTGGAAATAATATGGAAGGTTAAGGAATAAGGATTTAGTTGGATATTACTTAATGTGCATGAGATGTTTGAGGAAATATTGACGCGGAAATATTAGGGAAGCTTAAGGGCAAAATTGGAATCTTGAAAATTTGTCCCGTGAATTTCCAAAAACGATCCATCGTCAATTGGGCTCGAAAAATAAAAATGAAAAATTGGAGCCCAATAAGAGAAGGTGGCCGGCCATGTATGCCTTGGCCCAAGCCCATGCCTTGATCATGTGTTATGCATGTGATCAATTAATTAATATAAGGGGCAAGGTTCATTAAATTTCTAGAGATTTCAAGACAAAGTGAAGAAAGGAGAAAACAAGAAAAATCAAGAACAACAACTCAAGGCCATTCGGCCAAGAAGGAGAAAAAGGAGGACCAAGAAATCTTACTCCCAAAATTTTTCTCTTGTGGTTTTTATACTAACTCAAGACCCCTTAACAACGTGGTGCAATTAGTTTGGAAGAATAAGCTTTGGTTTCCTCAATTCAACACTTGAGGAAGTGAAGAAGTTTGAAGAAGAAGGTAAGGTTTCATCCCTTTTGTTTATGTTATGAAGGTTGGTTTGTGTTGTAGTACATGTAAATAAGTAGAATACATGATAATATGGAAGTTTGCATGGTGGAAATATATGGATGCATGTGGCCGTGTGTAGTGTAATGTGATTATGTGGATTTTGTGTTGTATTATGGTTGTAGTTGTTGTGGAATTCACGTTGGAAATGAGAGTTGAATGGAAATGGAATATAGTTGGAACTTGGCCTATGGCCGTGAGGCCTAGGATAGGAGGAACATGTTGAATTTATTTTGTTTAATGTGCTAGTTGCGTCGTCGTAATCGTTATAATGTAAATGGAGACTTAACGATTTAAGTTCGGCATTAGAATTGCATATATGCTATTGTAGGAAAGCATATGCATTCTAACATAGTTGATATGTGGTTATGGAAATACACTGTTTAAGTGCTAGTTATGATTGTTGTTGATGAATATGAGAAATGACAATGTGCTACGAACATGGTAATTGAAGAAGGGAAGTTTTGGACGAGTTATGGTTTCGGTGGAGAATTTATATATTTTTTGCGAGTAATATGATAAATAAGATGTAATGCCTCCTAATGATGTTAGAATGATCTTGATGGTTAATGATGATGAAAATATTGATGTTGGCTTGGAAACGTGATGTTAGTTTGGAGGTTGTCGCTTTATGTAAAAAGAAGACCATTTGTGTTAGTTTGTGATTTTTGTTGTGGATTGATGTTATTGGTTTGGTTGTTGTTGGTATTTGAGCCGAGTTAAATTCTCGGGGTGTCGTATTTATAGGGGAAGTCTTTGCGAAATTTCGGTAGCCAGATAGAAACCAAAGATTGAAATGTTAGCGTGCATGAATAGTAACTGGTAAGGATGACCATTTGCAGATTTTTGGCGAAACGGAAAGTGAGCTTTGGAGAGCGTAAGAGGCGCAAAAGGTATGTAAAGCCTTCTTAATCGTTTCTTGGCATGACCTAAGTGTACTAGAATCGAATTTGACTCTCGGAAAGTGTTTCGTTCATCGGAATCCGTGTTTGAAAATACTCCATTTTCGTTCAGTAGAATTGAATCCTTTAGGTACGTTTTGATTGAGAGAATTATGCAAATGTTCATAAGTTGCCTAGGAAGCTATGGAACGTCCTAAGATCTATGTAGATGATTCTATGAGCCTAATAAGCATAATTCGAGCTCATCGCTTCGGTCGTCCTAAGATAGACTCACAAATTCCCGATTTTACCCTTTTATGTTCATGATCGGTTTTTGAGCGATTTTAAGGAAACGTTTTAACTATTATTGCAACTACTAAATGTAAATTGTTTTAAATATTTCTTTAAGTCTCATAAACTATTTTGGAATATGGAGACGATCATAAAAATGTTATTTCTCCGTAATTCATTGTGACATCCGATATTCGCTTAATATGATTCCGTCCGGTTCCATTGCTTGATTTGTTATTCGCTACGCTTCATCGAGTCTCTGGAAACCTATATGGTATTTTATTGCATTCAGTTTCTCACTACTCTACTCGTGGATGCCTCAATGTTTCCCACCGAGCCGGGCCGGGATATGTTCTCAAGCGTACTTCTGCATTGTTCGCCGCGTCCCGGTGTGAGGGGGCGGGTATATACGTGCATGGGTTACGGTGTATGTTGTGCCATGTACGCTTTGTTATGATATGATCTGATATGGCCATTTGGTATGTTACGATTTGTTTTGGCGCCGGAGACGGGGGCGCCTCTGTTCTGTTCATCGAGTCCCATAGCGGGGCCGGCTTTGCATATGTTCTCTGCATGCATTATTTATGATTTTCTGGTATGCACTTTTGATTCCCTATGTATCTTATGCTTCCTCCGCACATTCTGTTCTGATTTTAATCTCAATTATTACAGTCTCTGCTTTACATATTCAGTACATTTTTCGTACTGACCCCCTTTCTTCGGGGCGTGTTCATGCCCACGAGTACGGATACGTGCTTTGCGTATCCGCCCGCTTGGGTCATCTGTCGGCTACTACGGCGCGCTCCTTTGTTCGGAGCTTACATTTTGGCGCCTTTTTTTCGATTTGTATGTACATTTGGATTTCGGGGTACGACGGGGCCCGTCCCGTCATATGTTTATGTTTTCGGTCTCGTAGAGGTACGTAGACATGTATAGTGGGTTACGTATATGTTTTGTAAGTTCGTGTACGTTGGGGATTGTATGTATACTTTATGACGGCCTGATCGGCCTTCGTGCGTCATACCCGCTTCTGTGCGTCCTCTGATAATATCCTTAATTATTATATATGTTTATTTTGCTATTACGCATATGTGGGGTAAGGGTACGTATGAGTGTCCAACTCGGGCACGAGTCACGGCCTACGGAGTTGGGTCGTGACAGTTATTGTGGGCTGTTATGATAGGATGGTAGTGCCATATTATAGGGAAAACTATGGAGAAACTTCGGTAGGATTCCTGAGAACTTAACATTCGAGGACGAATGTTTTTAAAGGGGAGAAGAGTGTTAAACCTCGAAAAAAATTCATGTCGTTGCACGGTAAATAGACTAACGCAGGGTGAGGTATATACGATGTCCCTACAAATAGGAAAGCTTACTTGGCGATTCTAATTAAGATTCCAAAAATATTCGAGGCAAGAGAAGAAAGTTCGTTGAAGAATGTAAAGTATAAGTCGTGTTTTGAAAAGGGTTTGCAAAATACCGAGCTAATGTGGATTTAATAATGTCTTGATAAAAAGTTATAACGCTCCTTAGATTATTATTGAAGTGTTAAACAAGTGCTAAGAAGGTTCCATAAGGATTGGAGATCAAACGGAACGACGAGATTAACTTCAGAAAAATAGTGTTATACGACCACTTATATGGTCCGTATAAGGGGTCCGTATAAGCTTACAGAAAAGGGGATTTCCCTGATGGTGAAATGCGGTCACTTATACGGATCGTATAATATTATACGGACCGTATAAGGGTCCGTATAACTCCCGTCGGGCTGAGTATTTTTTCAAGTATAAATACAAGTTCCCACTCATAATTTCTCATTCTTCCAACTTCTCCACTTCTCTCAAGACCTCTAGAAGGTTCCACACATTTCACTAACAAGAATTCAAGGGAAATCAAAGATCAATATTACCAAAACTAGTAGAATCAAGTGCAAGAATGCTAGCTAAGGTTGATGGAAGCAAGAAATCTCTTTGGAAATGGAGCTAGGGTTTTCTCCAAGTGAAGCAACTCCATCCAAAAACCCATTCCTTCGCAATCAAAGGCGAGTTTTATGTTCATTTCATGCTATTAAGAGTATTGAAAGGTTGAAAGACTTGTATTATGGAAGAAAGTAGAAAATGGGTTACAAATATGAGAATAGTGGTATTCTTGAATACTAGTTTGACATGAATCATGATTCTTGAGATGTTATGAGCATAATCTTGTTATAAATGATATTAAGAATATTAGAGAAGTATTATATGAGGATGAATGTGGTGTTGTATTATGGCTATGGCTATGAATGACTTTGAGAGGGAATTCTGAGAATTGAATAATGACTAATTTAACGAAGTTTATTGATTATGATATTGTGGGTGTGTTGTTGATTTGGGAGTTGTTATATTATATGGAGAAAGTTATATAAACAAAGGAGATGCTGCCCAATTTTCGTTAGCTTTAGCTTAAGCTTAAAGATATGTTTAGATTTTCTAATCTTAGTACGAATTCTCTTGAATGTAGAATCGTGAACATTGGAGGAAAGCGTTTGATTGATAAGGTTGGAGAGACAAAATGGTATGTAAGGCTAGTCCCTTCTTCTCTAAGGCATGATTCCTACAACACGACTTCCTTTATCTTTCCATAACTCTCTTATATTCCGGAAACTATGAGTCTATGATTATTGAGAGCTTCTCATGAAATAAAGATAAGAGATGCGTTGTAAATATGACAATGATGATGATGAATCTATGTCTAGAGATTCCAAAGCTTATGATATGATATTCTTATGAAGCTAATGACTCCTTGATATTATTCATTGTTGCTAGACTCACCTTATAATGCTAGTTCCTTTAAGGTGAGGCATGATGATCATGACTACTCCATAATGGAATCGGGGGTTCTCGACCTTACGTCACCCTGATAGAGTTATTGCTTGTCTTTGAGTTCTTATACATGCTTTATGATAAGTATATAATAATGAGATTACACCATTCCTATATGGCCGGACAGACATCGCTAAGGCGGGCGGCATATACACCATGTCTAGATGGCATGGGGCGGACACCTAGTGGGGCGGCGGTGAAATGGTTACCCCGAACGCGGGAGGCTGACGCGGGCAATGATGATCAGTCGCACCATTGCTATATGGTCGGGCGACTTATATATGCATACTCGATATGATGTTGTTTATAATGTAAGTTAGCATGCATTATTAAATTTAAGTGACATTCGATTCTTGTCAAGTTTCCTTACTTAATGTTCTCTTATCTCTTCGACATGTTATTATTGTACATGCCTTACATACTCAGTACATTATTCGTACTGACGTCCTTTCATTTTTAAACGCTATCTTCATGCCCACATGTAGACAGGTAGGCGGCCCAGATTCAGAGGAGTCTATCAACAGCTACACAAGAGCACTCCATTATTTCGGAGGTGCCAGTTATGGATGTATTCTTTTCTGTATATATATTTGGGCACGACGGGGTCCTGTCCCGTCCTTAGGTCTCAGTACTCTAGTAGAGGCTCGTAGATACGGATGCGTAGGTAATAGTTGTCTCATGGATATATCAGTGCCTATTTGTTTATATCATTTTTGCAGCCATAAGAGCTTATATATATGTATGTGTTGCCTTGGAGATTATGTATGTTCAGGTTGGGTATGATGATTAGCATAGTGAATGGTGCTCGATAGTCAGCTCCGGGTACTCGTCATGGCCCCCTAGTCGGGTCGTGACATGAACCTTCCTCATACTGATATTGTTTATAGTTTGCTTAATCCTTCTTGCTTGACATAATCACCTAGTGGACTAAAATGAATCTTAAAACTGAAACCATGCTTGGGTGACCCTGTTGGTACTGGACTTATTTGTAATGATTCGATTTATGGCCTTGTTTGAATCAAGTCCTGTCTAGTGAACCCTTTTATTTCAATTTTGGAATCCTTGAAACCTGTCACTCCTCCTACTTGAACTCTCTTTTCACTTCTTATTTGTTTGTGACTTACAGACCATTTGTCCTGTCCCATATTAGTTACTTGTCTGCAATGTTAATCTTTGGTTTGTCACTTGTGACTTGTATTTTACACTTGGATTGCTTATTAACTACTTGGTTCTCTTTGCCTAATATGATCACCTAATAGACTAAGTGTAGGGAATCCAAACTAGGACTAAAGCTGTTCTAAAGCATTAAGTGTGGTACTTGCTTTTGTGACACACCTCCCTCTTGTCATTTGCTTGTGAAATCTGATATTGCCTCATATGCATTCTTCTTCGTTATTTTCCTTGAAACAAAACTATGTTTAATACTGTAAAAGATCTAGGATAAGCTTCATGCCCCCTTTAACATGATTTCTGAGTTTTTCTGAATACCTTTGTGGATCCTGTATTTCTTTGTGTTGATCATAGGATGCTATCCATACTTTTCTTGACCTGTGCTTTTACCTCATTGCCAACTGTTGAACTATGCTACACCTGGCATTTCATTTCTAGCCTAGGATAGCATTCATGCACCCATTGTGATCTTCATAGGTTCCTACTTGTACATGTGGCTCTTTTGTGCAAGTTTTTGAAATAGAATAAGCTTATGGTGTCCTGGAGACTCTGTTGTTAGTCTGTTATACTTGCTATATCTTTGAGGTGATTTTGGGGGACTAGGAATGGGTAAAGTTGATTACAATAGACCTTGACTGAAACCTGGAATGCTTATTAAACTTACAGACCTGCTTACTTAATATTTGAAACTGCTTAAGGTTAAAACTAGTTTAAAATAGCTTAAAACTTTGTTGTTAAGTCTATCTTGATTACTCTGTGTGTCCTCATAGAACCATGCTTGATTCTACATCTGTGTTTGGGCCTATATGCTTAAATTCTGAGAATGAAACTAAACTAAAACTACCATCTTAAGACCCTGCACTTAGGCATAATTCTTTCATAGTATTGACATTTAGCCTAAAATTGGTATTGGATCAGAGTTGGCATTACAGATATAGTGATTATAGGATCCTGTAAAGATTCAATTTACATTAGTTGGATCCTTTTGTATAAAGATATGTGGATTCCTATTATTTTCGAGGATGCACTACATCTTGGATTTTTTGGAAAAAAACTCTAAATTGACTTGAGACTAAGTGGAGACTGTATGTGCACATGCCTTACTTGGAATGTTTGTGAAACTGTTTCCCTTACTTTTCTTTGACTGATTTTCCACATTTAAAACTGAGAATCTGCTTTAAAAGCTAAGAGACTAAAAATGATAAGTGTGAAGACTGAAAATTTACTACTTTTGCTAGAAAGAAATTTGAAAAAAAAAAAAAAAGGAACTACAAGTTTGAAAATATGAAGATGTTTTTTTCTGTTTGTTGATTAACTTGGCTATCCCTCAATCTTTGCTTAGTGTGTTATCTTGTATTGAATTCTCAGTGGCACTGCATTTCCTGAGTCCTGTTTGGGATGGCCATAGTTGCTTGATTAGCAAAACTTATAAGGGTATAATGCAGTTCTGTTCTTCTCATTTGTTGTGCATCATTGTGTTTTTTAAAATAACTGCCAAGTATGGTCTTTTCTTATGAATCCCCACTTATCCCTACTTAAAACTGCCTGAATTTGTAAGGTTGATTCACTTAGGCCAACATCCAGAGACTATGTATAACTGAACTCTAAAAATAGACTAGGAATTGTAAATTTTGAAACCTTAAAGACCTGTAAGCTTATGTTTATCCCTGAATTTTCAAAATCAACCAAATTTGAATTGAAAACCTTTGTCTGTGACATGAGTCTGTAGAGACCTTGCAAAACTAGACATCTGTGAATGAACTTGCCTAGTTTTGGATTGAATTTGTAGACCCTAGTATATTTTACTTGTCATCACCCTTGAATCCAATGAAAATAGGCTAAGTTTGAATTGGAAATCTTATTTGTGAACTGTGAACTGTGTATCAACCTCCTAAAACTGGAACTTTGAAAAGCTTTATTTGACTAAGTGTTGCTTTTACTATCAGCCTAGACTGATCACGAACTTTAAGTGATAAATTTACTTCAAGAAAAAAATCGATTTTCCTGCATTAAGTGATGGACATAGTCTGTTATGCATTTGTCTTGGTTTAAAATGCTTGTTCCTTTCCTGTTTAGTTACTGGAATACTATTTGATAAGCTTTGCTTAAAACCTGTTATTTTAGATTACAACCTTAAGTTGTCTATATGCTTGATTGCTTGATAAAATCTGAATATTCTTGAACCTGGAATATCTGGGCAATTTCTGGGAATTTTGAGTTTTCTTTGGGTAGTTAAAAGAGGTATATGTAGGGTGAATATAGAGAAGCTTAGTGTATAAGAGTTGTATATGGAGGGTATGCCCTTTAAAGGGTTTTGCTCTCCATATGAGAGTATATTATCTAGCATACCATGTATACCATGTTTTGACACTTAGAAAATTTCATGCCTATTCCAATAGCTGGGCCAGTTGGGCCTGCTTGATGCTCCAGCCGATAGATATTTTGAAAAAATGTCCCTTTTGCATAATTGTCCCTCCCCCCATTAGTTTAATAGTTATGGGTCTAGCCCAATTCTATTGTAATTTAATTTTTGGCCTTGCAATTTAATTTATGTCCTTAAGTCAAATACTAATACAATGTATGCCTAATTTATTTGTAAACACCCTATCCTTTGGTGGTGTCACACCCTGATCTTACCGGGGTGTGATGGGCACCCGACCCCATATTCGGAGCCGAGCGAACCCGCTGACTCTTATTACTCACATATTCTCTTTGGATGCTTAAATCAAATAAAGGTAAAATACATAGTAAAATTTTCAAAATTTCTTTTTGACGTTTCCCAATTTAAACACGAACAGTAAGCAGTAAAGACTCGTAACATAATGCGTAATAAAAATATATTAGCTAATGGACCCACTCTCAAAACCGACACTGACTCACGACTCGTCCGCAAAGTCTCTAACTTTGAACAACCGCACAAAGACATATAATCCGACTCGAGAAGACTCCGGTACAAATGGAGCCTACCAACTCCGCCGGAACGTCTTCTGCAATAGCTCTTACTTGTCCGAGTGTACCTCGCGCGGCATGAAACGCGGCCGCCCACAAAAAGGGGCGTCGGTTCGAGCAATGTACCGAGTATGTAAGGCATGTATAATAATATACGAGAGAGATACATAACATAATTAATGACATAAAAGAAATATAGAACATATCATGATATGAGAGCAACCCGTACATATGAGTGTCCTTCTTGGCGAATACCATGCATGCTTAGTCATGCGGGAACGTGCGGCCGATCCATATACATATATAATATAATATGATGCCGCGGAACGTGCAGCCCGATCCATATACATATATAATGCCGAGGAACGTTCGGCCCGATCCATTTACCCATATATCCCGCGTCCGGGCATCCCGCGTCCGAGCATCCCGCGTCCGGGATGGTATCATATTATACCAACTGATCAGGTGGCTATGCGTCTATAGCGCCTCACCTTTCCCCATACTTCCCCATATACATATACATATATCATGTGCATATATCATGTAAGCATGTAGGAGAGCCCAAAGAAAAGTCATGTATCCGTCGGAGTGACGTAAGGTCGGTAACCTCCGATTACTTTATGGAATAGTCATGGGCGCTTTGTCTCACCTTGAAGGAACAATTATAAGGCGAGACTATCAATCAAGGATAGCATCACGGGAAAACATAAAACGGTGGTCATAACATATCATTTCATATACTTTGAAACCTTTAAAATAGTCATTATCCAAAAATAGCTTAACATTTCATATCGTCGTATTCATGGTAAGAACATATCCTTGACATATTCGTCCTAGTCATTTTCTCATATCTGGCATCATCATTGTCATCATAGAATCATAGTCGTTATTTTGTCATAAAAACTTTCAAAAATCGTAAAACTTGGATTTTGGAGAAAAATGAATATTTTGGAAAACATTCATAAACTTTTAGAAAGGAAATCGTGCTTTGAAATCATAACTTCTAACTTTTGAAAATAAGGACGTTATGGGAGCGTTTATAAAATTGCAACGTATGATTCATGCCATAGAAGGAAAAAGGACGAGCCTTAACATACCTGCGTCGCACCTTACTAGCTACGCTTACTAGCCCGAACTCGCTAATCTACATGCAAGAGAATTGACACAACCATTAGATTCACTTATCTTAACTTCTCAATAAATTCACTTATATTCTGCCGAAATTTCGGCAGCATCTCCCCTGTAAATACACCACCCCCGAGATCCTAACTTGGCCAATATTTACAACAACAACCCGAGAATGGAACTCGGCCACATTATTAACAACAATACTAACTATCATACTTACAACTTCAATAATCAATACAAAATATATTCTAACCTTAACAATTCTTGTCACACAATTCAACGGCATCTCGTTTATACTCAATTCAATCACATGTAATCAAGCCAATACCAATGATCTCACATTCGAATACTTGCTCAAAACCTTACAAGCAAAATTCAAGCATACTTCAAGCAATTCACATAACATTTCAAACGGTCCACCCAACACATACACTACCCGAATTTTTCCAAATTCAATAAGAACAATTACAACACATTTTCTTTCTTCCATACTCATGAAATATAACAACCACACATTAACAATATCATTCATGCAAATATAAGAAATCATACTAACATCACCTTAACTTCTTCAATAATCCCCAAACAATTTTCACTTCAATTTAAACCATTAAATCTTCATTTAACATCATAGAATCCACAACACAACAACCAAAATACTAAATAAAATTAGCTCATCATACCCCACCAAAACAGCCCCCTATACGGTTACCACATCAACACCGACAAACGAATTTATATCGCTATTTCTTCCGTTCTAATCCGTTAAATCTTTAAATAAACTTGTTAACAATGAAAAGGAGCCTTCATATTACCTTAAGTAGGCATCCACCACGTTATCACTCTCCTCCTTGGTTGATTTTTAGCTCAAATTGAAGACAACGCGACGTACGACACTTTTCTCTTCATGGGCTTCGGAATTCGGGGCTTGGATTTTGGTCAAAAATTGATTTTTTTCTCTCTAGGATCTCTCTCTATTTTCCTCCAGAAATTTCTGGGTGTTTTGGTGTGAAAAATGAGGGGAAAGTCTGAAATTTTACTTAAATAACCGTGGGTCATGGGCCTAACCCGGTTGGGCCCGGATTGGGCCTAACCCACTGACCCTTCTACCTTAAAACGTCCATAACTCCTTATGCCGACATCATCTATGGACCCACAACCTATGGTTGGAAAGCTAATTCAATTATCTACAACTTTTATCTCTTGATATGTTACCAAATTCCAAACTTATAATACCGTATTTGCCCCTCGAAGTCAGATCACCCGAAAACGTTATTTAAAAATATTTCTTTGGAGGACTTCCACTTTGCTTTGGCTCGAGAGTCCTTCCCGAGTTGTGTTTAACTTCACATATGTGCTTCATATAACTTGTCACATGTCCCAAAAAAATCTCGATGTGTGGGCCCCACCTCAGCTCGCAAATAATCCGACGTACGAAAATACGAGATACAACACTATCAACGTGAGTTTAAATTATGTAGCAACAACATGATTGTCAATTTTTCTTGAGGAAGCACGTGTCACGCTCATGCTCTAAAAATGCGGGGTATAACAGGTGGGTCCAACAAGGCCCACCAACTCACTTAGATAGAGTCAACCTCATTATGGACGGGCTGAGAATTAGGAGCATATTTGGAGCGGATAAGTTTAAAATTGCATTTATTTTCTGTTAGGCTTGGTAGGCCCAACCACCTTACCTCGTATTATTTACTTAGAAAATTGATGAAATGTGTTTGTTGGAACCTTTAAAATGATCACAAAATCTAGAGTTGCCAAAACCGTTTATAAGTTATGACAATTAATTTTCGATAAATGTTCACATGCAAATGATTTTTTGAGACTAAGACTGCCTTACGGATAAAAAATGAACACTCTTTGGATGCAAATCATGATTTGTGAACAAATATGACTTGATAAATTTTATGGACTTAAAAGGCAAAAAATAATTGTGGACCATGCATATGGACATTTTGGATCAAATTTGGACTTAGACTATTTTTGGATTAACTTGGATTAAAAGGATAAAAATCTAAAATATGACTGAAAAATGGATAACAATAATATGCCTAAAAATGATTTTTTATAAAATTTAAAGACTAAAAAACTTTTTTCTAAAAACTCGGATGGGCTTATGTGGTGTTCTACCTAGGTTAAAGGCCTTCGGGAGTTAACATAGGTGTTCTAGTCCGAAACCCAACGCAAAATTTTGGGCAAAACTCTACCACTTTCATTTCTTGAAAAATGATATACTTTGCATTAATGACTAACCTTTGTTGCATAAATATAAACCGAAACAGCTTTTTTTCACTATAAACAATTTATATCTACTAAGGCATACTATTAGAACCTGTAGGTCAACTGTATTTTATGGATCCTTAATACCGGGATGCCTAACATCTTCTCCGGGGGATCACCAGAACCCTTACCCGAACTTTGATTAGATTAGGATTCTTTTAAAATTTAACCGTTTTGAATTATCTCTTTTCGAACTGATTTTCCTAATTTCCTAAAAATTAGGTGGCGACTCTAATATAAAGTCCATTTAGAGCACCATCCATGTAGAAGTATATTTTTTCCTTTTTTCCGGTACGATTGACAACGGTACTTTCCCGGGATACTTTCCTTTTTAAATGAGGTCAATATTTTTTTTGTGTGTGCACCACACGTGTAAATAGTTGACCACCGAGACATTTAGGATTCTTTCATTTATTTTATACTCTAGATCGTGAAATTAGAGCTACGCCTTCAGGAACTCTTCTAACTCGTGTGTATTGTGTTTCTTTCAGAAAATGCCCGCTAAGAGAAAGTATACCAAGAGAAACTCAGCTACTAGCCAAAGGCCTACTATTTATGCAGCCCGAGAAGTGGGCTCTCAGACTCAGGGAGTTCGCACCAGGACTCAGGGACCTGCATCGGGTTCAGCACCTCTGACATCACCCCCACTTGCTACTAAGAGGCCTACGGAGGTCTGTTCTACAGTCACTCTGCCGCCCAGTGCTACTGATATGGATGTTATGGGATCTATCCAGTTACTCACCGAGAATATTGCTACACAACCTCAGTGTCTGGGAACGGCCCCAAGTGCAGGTACTCAGGAGGGGTCATCCAACTCCGGGATCAGGGAGTTTATTCATATGAAACCTCCAGTATTTACGAGGAGTTCACTCATGTTATGCATGCTACTGAAACAGAGGCAGCAGAGTTTGTTGCATACTAGCTGAAGGATGTTGCGGCTATTTGGTATGAATCGTGGGAAGAGTCCCGAGGGGAGGATGCACTTTCTGCGACTTGGGATGAATTTCCAGAGGAATTTATTGAGCACTTCCTACCATTAGAAGTCAGGGAGGCAAAGGCCCTAGAATTCGAGAGGCTCAAGCAGAATGACATGAGTGTGGATGAATACTACCTCAAGTTCATTTCGCTGGCCAAGTATGCTCCGCATATGGTTACCGATATGGGGGCCAGAGTTGGGTGTTTTGTGTTAGGTCTTGCATCCTACTTGTTTGGTGATGCTAATATCGCTTCTCAGAATAAAGACATAACCATTAACAAGATGGTTGCTTTTGCACAAAGTAACGACGATTGAAAAAAGGAAGAAGAGAAACTGCAGAAAGAGAAAGACAGGGAATTCAATAAGAGAGCTAAGTCTATAGGTAACTTCAACTATGGGGGATCTCAGGGAGGTAGAGGTAGACGGTTTTTCAATAAAAGGTCATCAGGACCCACTGTTGACACCTAGTTTTTAACCTCCCGTAATTTATTTTAGTCACTCAGAGGCCTTGGATATCAAAAGAGTGAAATATGTATTTTTAGAAGCCAAAATGTTTTCATAAAAGTTATTTAGATAATATTTTACCATTTTTATTTGGTAAAATGATTTTTGGTAAAATGATTTCTGTAGAAAGAAAGAAAAAAAAAAGCTCTTGTCACACCCTTAATCCGGTAGGGTGTGATGGGCACCCGACCCTTACCTAGGGCCGAGCGAACCCGCTGACACTCGTGACACTCATAATCATATTGGGCCCTCATAGCATAACATAAGTACATAACGAAAATCTTTCGAAGAATAACATGTTATTTGCCTTTCTTTTATCAAAGGAAAGCTGTAACATATAAAACTTTTAATACAATGCGTAATGACACATCGGCTTACATAGCCACTTACACAATCGACATCTTATACCCACAACACTGTCTGCAAAGTCTCTAACACGGAACATGAATCCATATCATAATACTTTGACTCGCAAAGACACTGAGCAACCGGAGCTCGCCAATCCCGCCGGAACATCTCCTACTAATATCTTGACTCACCTCGGGTGTACCGCGCGGCATGAAACGCAGCCCCCGAAGAAAAGGGGTCAGTACGGAATATGTACTGAGTATGTAAAGCATGAAATGTAGTAAGCGGGATCACACTGAAGTAAAGAGTACAGAAAATCATAAGACTTGCCTTTTGAAAACATTTATCATGCATATGCATATATCGGTAAGTAAAGTCTCATCATAATCATATCGTCATATCATCGTACATATATATCGTACCCGGCCCTCCAGTGAGGGACTCGGTGAGTAAAATCATATCATAATCATGTATGCATGCAGATATACATATATATATACATACCGTACCCGGCCCTCTAGTGAGGGACTCGGTGAATAGCGTGTCCCGGCCCCGCTAGCAAGGGACTCGGTATGCCATCCTGGCCGCCATCTCCATCTCATCACATATATATATATATATATCATATATATATATATATATATATATATATATATATATAGCGTACCCGGCCCTCTAGTGAGGGACTCGGTGAACAATGCAGAGAAGTTGCACGAATGCGTACCCGGCCCGAGACTCGGTGAAAGATGCATTGAGCTTGCACGAGCAGAGTAGTGAGAAACCATATGCACATAAATCATTTCCAAAGACTCAATGGAGTAATCATAATGAATCGTCATTCGAAATCCGGACAATAGTTATATCAAAAAGCTTTCGGACATTACTCGGAAACATATCGAATATCATAAGCATAACAGAGTATCGTAAAGATCATCATCATATGTCACATCAATCCGAGTCTGCCTCGGAACGTTACGGATATTAATCATTATGGAACTTCCTACAAGCATATCGAAGCGATCCGAGCCTTTCTGTGAAAGTTACGGACGTTCGTAGTTTCGGAATCATTTAAGAATAAAACTCTTTGAAAACAGAACTTTCATGCAATTTTCGACATTTAGTCATACAAAAACGTAAAGATCATAATTCGATTACATTAAGGATATGAACATCAAGAAACAAATAAGAATCATAAGCATGCTCGGATCGCGAGAATAGAATTACCTCGAAACTCGTATCATAGCTTACTTACACTAAGACATGCCAAAAAGAAAGGTGAGCTTTACATACCTTAGTCGCTTCTTAAATTAATCCAAACTTGGGTCTCGACTTCTCACGATCTACAATAACGTCATTAGGTAACAATCGTTAGCCATAGCACTTAAGAACTCAATTCCACATTAACACTTCGTCTATAAAAATTTCGGCAAAGATCTCCCCTATAACTTCCACGTCCCCGAGAATTCAACTCGGCCAAATCAACAACAACCAAACCAACAACCATACCAACAATATCCATAGGTGATTCAAAACACATTCTAACATTAATAATTTCTCTCTACACAATTCGACAACATTTCATTCATATTCAATCTAACTACGACAATACATTTCTTTCTTCCAAATTTATCAATGACACCAATAATCCATCCATTTACAACATTATTTCCATAAATTCAAGGAACTATGTTAGAATCACTTTAAGTTCTAATCAGCCCGCAACCAATTACAACTTCGATATGAGTCATCAAACCTTCATTTTCATCACACATTCCATAACAACAACAATTAAAATACTAAGTAAAATGAGTCCATTCCTTCCACATCAAAACAGCCCATTCTCGGCCACAACACCCACATACATGCTTTCATGAACTTTCATCAATTTCTATATATCACAACATGTACAAAACATGCACAACCACAACAACCAAGTTGCTAAATAAAATTAATTCATTTGTTCTACACAACACACTATATTCGGCCACAACTTCAACATGCATATTCTCATGAATTCTCATCCGTTTCTATACCTTACATTTCAACAACAACAACAACCAACATGCTACATAAAGTTAACTCATCACTTCAATACCATACAACACATATACGGCCAAACATGGCATGTACACGGCCATACACCAACACACATATTTTCATATATTTCATCCATTTCTACATTCTACGACATTCACAATCATCCATAACATATAAAAGAAGGTTAAACTCTTACCCTTTCCACTTAGCTTCCTTCGTGGCTAGAATTTGTAACTCACAAAAATAAATGTTCTACTTGCTCCAATGACCACTTCACCTTGCTAGGGACCTTCCAATTAGTAGAAAATAATTTTTGAGCAAATTTTTTTCAAGGTTCTTGCTTTTCCCAAGCTTGGCCGAACCTAGCTCCCTCTTTCTTCTTCTTTTTTTTTTTCCTCTCTCCAACTTCTTATGTTGTAAAAAAATAGTGAACCCTCTAGATGACTTATTCTTGCTAACATATATATATATATATAGCTCCCACAAGCATGTGAGGGGCACATGTCCTCTTTCTTGAAACTCCTTTAATATTAAAAAAAAATACGATGACTAATTGTTCCCTTTTTCTAGAATTTTCTTCCTTTTTCTTTAAATTAAAAGATGACTTATAAGCCTTGGTCCATACATATAATCACATGGCCATAAAATAATGGGACCCACATACATATACACACACTCCACAAGGCCAAATGGCCCTTTTCAAGAATTTTCAAGACTTTTTGTGAAGTTCCCATTTTACCCCTAGCCTTCCACAATATTTTCATGAACCCCTTTGTGAATTTTTTTTTTCTTTTTACCCTTAAACTTTCATACCAATAAAAGATGACCACTCAACTTGTACATTCTAAAAAAAAATTTATAACCTTATCCTCAACTTCCCGCCATTACCTCGGAATATTCAAATGTACAAAATGTGAGGTATAACATCCTTCCCCCCTTTAGAACATTCGTCCTCGAATGTTCAACTAGTCTCGTGAGGTCTTCTAAGGGTCTCGGGGGTTTTCCTTTATCACTTCGGCATGCAATTCTCATTCACCGATTATATTCCTTCCTCATTCTTACTTACTCCCTTTATTGTCTGCAATGCACTTCTTCTACTTCTCGGCCTTCATGTATTTGACCGGAATTCCGCTAGTCTCTCACTCTTATTCAAATCTTTATCTCCATTATTGTAGTCTTAGCTATCCTTACTATACCCATCGCTCTTAGTCATACACTGCGGTGATTGTCTATAGCTTTATCGGTTCGGGTTTCCGTTCTTTTGCATCTTTGTTACTAGCCCTCAAATCTTGCCATACAGCTTCGAAGCATAAGGCCATGGAAATTTTTATTCCCCTGTGATTACCTTACAACACAAGTGTTCGTACCTTTAAGTCCCTTATGTTAACGGTCCTTCCGTTAGTCCTTATTCCTTGTTAGTTTCCCGATGCCGACTTCTTATCATAGCATGCGTTCTCATGTTCAGATTTCTTAGTGGTCCATAACCCTTCTTCTAACATCCGGTAGACTCTTTTATTTCTATTTATGGAAGCAGCATTTTCTTCCTCCCCCAAAATCTTTCCGAACCACTAATCGCCATTTTTTTTTTACTCCGCCTATCACTGTTATTCCAAATGTCCTCTTGAGTTCACTTCTCTTTGCCGACATCCTTTCTGTACCTTAGCTCGAAGATATTTCTCGCCCTTCACTCTCCTGTCCCACCTTGTCTTCCTTTCTCTTATCTTACCTCCGTATCGCAATGCATTCTTAATTCAACCATAGCCGTGCCTCGTCCGTCCTCAACACTAATTCCATTTTTGTAATTGGCTTAAACCATCGTTACATTTTTCCGTAGTGTCCTCAAAATGTCACAACCGCATTGTCCTTGCTAAACCTTCGCTCTTCTTATCAAATACTTACTTAATCTCACTCTTAGCATACCAATACTCACAGATGGCATCACTGTCCTTGTACAACTTATTTACAGTACGTTCGATCTTAGACGTGGTTCTTTCGTCCTGCTATTTCCTAAGTTGCACCATACCATCCTCTTATCATACTCTTCTCCTCAAACACGTCCACTTTCTAACGTCATATCATTCAAGATCTCTGTAAAACTTCTTGCTCTACTTTAAATACCATCCTGACTTTTGTTCACTCATTGCTGATTTTTCCGATCTTACTAGCTTATTTCAAAAGGGGCTCATTTGTAGCTCGGGTATCCATATCAAACACGTTACCGTGTCGAGTGTTTCCAACTCATCCTTGCATTTCCTCTCGCCCGCTTCCCCCTTTAGGGGTGTACTTATATCATTATCTATTTATATTTTGCCCCACGTCCCTGTTTCCAACCTCAATTAGGCAGCACTTTTATTCCAACGATGAATATCCAAAGTTCTCTTGAAATCTTATCTTCATCCCAACCTATCTCGGGTGCTTCCTTTGGTATCCCCTTGTTAGTTCTCCTGTTTATGTCTGGCTTTTATTTTGCCCACAGAAAATCTCATGATGCCTCTGTGTCGTCCAGAACACACTATTCCTACATAATTCTCCTCTCATTTTTAGCACATATTCTGTTCGTCCACGTTTATCCGTATCATACCAGTTATCTTCTAGCACTCCTTTTATCATGTCTTGCGTCTTCCTATAACTTGGTCTTCCACAATCCGACACTTTTGGCACTCATTTTTCCTCGTTTCTCAACTTTCTATAACTTGGCTTTTCATCGTTCCATAATTTATGGCACTCGTGTCCTCCGTCACATGTCATAACCTATTACTACACGGATGTCCCGCTTTCTTTTTTTTTTTTTTTTGTGTCCTTATCCCGTTAGCTCCCTTTTCTCTTTGCCGGTCTGATCCGCCCCGTCCTAGGCGATTCCTTAAGGTTTCTGCACACTCCGCAGACTCTAATCTTCCTTAAATTACCCCCCCTCCTCGTTGGTTTCTTACGTCAAAATTTGTAAAATTTCCAGAAAACTTCCCAGGGGGGTCACCCATCCTGAAATTGCTCTCACCCCAGCACGCTTAACTTTGAAACTCCGGTGAAATACGACGCTTTAACGCTCGTATAACTGCGTCCACCCTACCGCATCACCTTTGTCACGTATTTTAGAGTAAGTCGAAGTCTGAACGGGTTTCGAAACGTCCTTATAACACGATTACTATTTTAGCCCTCCTTTAGTCCTCAGTATTTGCTTTTCACCTGTGGCTATAATTACTTTTCGTCCTAAACTTCCAGGTCTCTATGACGAGGAATACACCTCGATCACCGTTACTTATAATCACTCGGCCATCGCCTTCCCGATTCTATTCCCATTCTTACCTCGTTCTTTATCATTTTTACATCCGAGTCTTTTACCGTTCCGTCACTTCTAGTACTCGGACCCTTGACTACACATATCATGGCCTATTACTGCACTGTTGTTTCACTCCCTTCTTATTCCGTTCTTCCGATTACCCTTTCTTTTCTTACGCTCACTATTATTTCCAATGTTATATAACCCTTATTCCAGGCTTTCCTTACAGAACTTGGTAAGTCTCGCTTATTCGCTCTATAGCCCACTTTTCCGATTCACACTTACTTTTACATTCTAGCTACGTAGACCACGTCATAGCTTTAGCCGCTTTCTCATTAGGCTTTACTTATTTCCATAACAGTCCTCGCTATATTCATATTACATCCTGTTCGTAATCAATCCGATAATATAACACTTCTTAATCCTTTACCCTTTCTGGCCCACTTTATTCTTAACATCTCACAGTCGTCTTATCTATACATTCATACCCGTCGCAATCTCTCCCCCTGTGCTCTTATCTTAATCGTACTATTATTTCCTTTAACTATTAGCTCATCGTGATTCGTCCCTACTTGTCCATTCGGTCGGTACCTTAAATAACACTCCGTCACGGCCTATTGGCCCCTTTTTTTTTTTTTGGGATTGTCTTTTAGGATAACAAGCCCTTTCCAAATTCTTTTTACCGTGTCGACATCGACCTTCTAATTATTCTTATTCTCAATTTAGCGACTAACTTCTTTCTCGGCGTCGGCCATACTTGTAACTTAGTCAAATCCTATCATTGCTATTGGCATGACCTTCCAAGACATATTACAAACTTATATCTCACTCTCACTTTATTTCTGGGAAAATTTCGGCAGAGTTTCCTCTGTAACTGTTACTATCTCAAAACCTGTACACAGGAAATACCAACAATGCCTCATAGGGCCAACATATATATATACATATCGCATCGTATCACGGCCTCACAGGGCTCCCAACATCATAGTCAGTGCAAAAATAATAAACATACCTTGTGTGCCCAACTCAATCGGCACCTGTCATACTTTCTTGTTTACTTTCCCTTTCTGATCACAACTTGTATTTCAGTCGTACTTCGATATCTTACCCCACATATATCTTTCATACCGTTACTTACCTGCGTACTTCGTAGCTTCCAATGTCGCTAGTTGCCTTCTTCCATCGACGGCATTCTTCTGCTGAAATCAGAGGTTAGCGCAAATAATCTCATTTCCTATGACTTGGCTCTATGGCACGATCTAAGATGTCAAAGAAGAGCAACCATCCTAGATGCCCCGTAGCCTCCTGTTTATAAATGTGGCGCGCTTCACACCTGTCACGACCCAACCCCGTGGGCCGTGACTGGTGTCCTACTTGGACACCCATACGTACCTACCTAACAGATCCGACATACCAAATTGCTAATCCGCTTAACGTACATAAATTCATACCGATATAAGGTGCGTCGCACCAACATACATATATGTACATACATACCGAAACCCGTACGGCCGTTAGGGCTATTATATCGTACAAAGTCGCAAACTCGCACATACTTACCGAAAATTTGACAACCCATATCCCACAAACATGTCTACATGTGCCTCTAACATACGTAACGTAATCGAAGACGGGACAGGCCCCGCCGTACCCAAATGATCTTATATATACGTAACATAGATACAACAAAATATATACCAAAAGTATCGCTCCGATCAAAGGGAGCTCTCCAAACAGACCGATGACCTAAACCGCGCGGCGTATCACGCGGCGCATCCGTACCGTGGGCATGTAACACGCCCCCGAGAAGAAGGGGGTCGCACGAGATCGTACCGAGTATGTAAAGCGGAAACATAACATACATAATTAAAATAACCGAGTCGATATGTAAAATCGTAACGACGGAAATGCGTAAATAGGGCGGACGTAATCGGATTCGTAGCGGAGTCGACTTACGTAACGTACGTACGAATCATAAGCGCAGTCGACTTACGGAGCGTACGTACGTAATCTTAATATGTTAGATTTAGAAATTTCGGGCCGACGGAGGCACAATGCGTATCGTAGATACGTGTAGTGTGACGTGCGTACTTTCGTACAAAACCGCATCTCAAATATATGTCAGACAGAATCAGAGTCCGTGTCACGACCCAACCCCGTAGGCCGTGACTAGTGCCCGAGTTGGGCACCCAAACGCATTCAGCAACCTGAGTCACACACGGCTGACTTACGCACATACAAATATCAAACGCTATCTCAAACACATCTCAAACTCAACACATATATATATCGAAAGCCGACAAGGCTAACCGATGGCGCATCGGCCCAAAACATATAATATACAAACTCAACTGTACAGGGTAGGCACACAACCCACATATACGTCTACAGGCCTCTAAACAAACCAACAGACTCACATGACAGGACAGGGCCCCGCCGTACCCCTGAACACACACACATATATGCAACGAACGAGTATATACCAAGATATAGGCTCCGGGATAAAAGGAGCACTCCAACACGACAGATAGGTCTCCTAAACCGGCGGGTCGCCAAACCGGTCGTCCGTACCGCGGGCATGAAACGCGCCCCCCGAAGAAAGGGGTCGCACGAAATATGTACCGAGTATGCAAAGCAGAAATACAAAAGTAAATAATCGAGTCACACTCGAAACAAGAGTACCGGAAGTAAGTACATTTCCAAAATGCCAAATGTTTATTTTTAAAATAGAAAGCATGCAAAAGGGCACGTAAAATATGGTCGCCCGCCCGTCGATGGCGCCATAACACAAGATAACACCGAAGGTTTCAAATCTCCGTACAACCCCGAACGCAACACATCATCACAACACATCATAAGCCATATCACAGCATAACTCCATAAACGGAACCCGGCCCTATGGCGAGGTCTCGGGAACCGTAACACAGCATAACACCGGAATATATCATAGTGCGCACGACAATATAACCGGCCCGGGAACCGGCGAACGATGTACCAACAAAACGCACGAGCAGAGTCGTGAGTAACCATATGCATAAAATCGTTATCATAAGTTCAAAAAGTAAGTAAAACGACCATACTTGGGGATCGGGAAAATCGTCAAACCAAACTCTCTCAAACGTCATCAGAAAAGGACGAAGAAAGGTCGCGGGACCCACGGACGAGTGTCAACCCGAGCCGGGCCCGCCTATGGAAAACACACTCATCACACGTCATACAACCTCCCACAGCGATATCGAGGCAATCCGAGCCCTTAGTCGAAAGTTACGGCAGTTCAAAGTTTCGACATCGTTTAAGAATAAAACTCTTTTGGAAACCAACTTTTTATGCAAGTTTAAAAAAAATCATTTTTTTCCAACAACATCAAGACCAATATTTTCTCACATCAACATACGATTACCAAGAGATAAAAGCGAATCATAGACATGCTCGGATTGTGAGAACGGAATTTCTTAGAGGCTCGTGTCGTAGCCTATAATCAACTAAGACATGCCAAAAGAAAGAAGAGTTAAGCTTTACATACCTCGTTCGCACACAACGCTAATCCAAACCAAATCTATATCTCGAATTCTCCAAGATCTACATAACATCAATAAATACCAACATCAACCATAAGCATTTAGAAGCTCATTCCCGACTAACACGTAATCCTACGGAAAATTGGGCAGCACTTCCTCTATAAATGGACCAACCCCGAGAATCCAACTCGGCCAAATTCAACAACACAACAACACCAACAATCATTCCAACAATATCATAATCAATTCAAACACATTCGAACATTAATAATCCTTTTCCACACATTCCAACAATATTCCAATTATACTTACTACAACTACGTACTTACAAACCAACATGTAATCAAACTAACGCATATTCAATTATCAATCCAAAACCATTCAAACAACATTCAAGAACTCTTTAAATAATTCTTACAATATTTCCAACAATCCAACAAACACTCCATTCCACCCGAAATGATCCCCAAACCCGAGAACCTCAACTCTAACACATTCCTTGATTTCAAAACATGATTTACTCCAACAATCTATACTCTAACCATGCCATTTTCATGAACATAGAAATTACACTAAATGCACCAAACCTTCCAAATCAGCCCATTACACTTACAATACCAATTCGAATCATTAAACCCCTATTTCCAACATAGATTCCACATAACAACAACAACCAAAATTCTAAGAAAACTAATTCATTTCTTGACACACATGAAGGGCCTTATTCGGCCAACATACCCAACATACACACTTCATGATTTTTATTCATTTCAACACACCACAATAACCAAACACACTACATAATATAAATTCATCACTTAAACACACAACACACATGCACACGGCCACACACCATGGTACACGGCTCAACTCCATCATGCTATATCTCATGAATTTCATCCATAACAACATACAACAACACACATAAACCCTCCATAACTCATAAAACAAGATTAGAATTTACCTTTCTTCACAACTCCTCAACTTATCCAAAGTTGGCCAAGGATGAAAACGAGTAATCCAATGCTTGAAACAACAACTCCACGTTATCAAGCACCCTCAAATTAGTAGGTTTACTTGAAGAAATAAATTTTTGGAAGGCTAGCTCTTGGTCTTGATTTTGGGAGGTTATGGCCGAATGGTTGGAGGTTTTTCTCTCCAAAGTTCTTGATTGTTCTAAGTCTTGAAATGATGATAAATTAATCCCTCTAAGTCATCCTTATAATTTCATATTATGGCCAACCATGTGGCCATGGCCCACTCCAAGAGTGGCCGGCCACATGGCCCTTTTAATCTCAATAATTTCCAACTTTCAAGACTTCCACTTTTGGTCCCAAATTTTCCAAAATATTCCCATGCCAATAATATCATACACACTTAGGTCCTATGGCAAAATCGAAGGTCAAACGTCTCGACTTCGCGTCCCGGAATGGTCTTAGCCCTAACTTATCATAGTTAACCCAAATTGTCCCGACGTTCCAAATACGGGATATAACAGTCCGAATCAGACGTACAGAACTGTAACAGACAGAGTCATGCATGCAGAGTCATAATCATATACAGACGTACATACCGTATATATATCAAATCTCAATCACATACGTACGTATCCCGCCCTCTAACCAGGGACGCGGTAACGAACCCGCGCCCTCGTAGTACGGGACGCGGTGGACGTACGTAATCGACCAAATGTCATCCCGGCCGCCATCCCCATAATATCACGTAATCGCATCATAACCGATCATATCGATACGTACGTATCCCGCCCGCACAATCCAGGGACGCGGTGAACAATGCGGTGGAAGTGCACGAATTACGTAACCCGGCCCGGCGCGGAGGAAGGAAGCATTGAGACATCCACGAACAGATCCATGAGAAACCATATACATACGTACCGACATACGTACTTAATAAACCGAAATAGTTCGTAAAACGGATCAAATCGAGTAATCGCATTATATCGTAACGTAGTGTCCGTAATCGTTCCGGATATCGGACTAATATCAAGATTCGATGGATGATCATAATACTCGTTAATTAACGGACGGAAGCATAATTAAGAGTTACTTATGAAAAACGAACGTAAATAGATCGATTTGAACCATACCGAGAGTATCAGGGTATTGTGGGCCCACCTCGGACCCAACCATAGTAAAATACGTAAATTATAGATAATAAACCTTAGGGAGTCGTCCGTAACCATCTTAGAGTGTTTCGACTCCATTTATGGAAGTTGCATACATATAGTGTGTTTTATCGACAAAAGGTGAAGAAACGTTTCAATCTTACTGAATGGTTTTGAGCTATTTTCAATCTCGAATTCCGAGAAGCAGAAGTACAATCGAGGCTCGCTTTCAAGCCTGTTAGACTCAGAACATGCCAAAGAAAGATAGGGAAGGCTTTACATACCTGAACTGCGCCTTACGCTCCTCAAATCTCAATTCCCGTTTCGTCCAAAAACTGCAAATGGTCATCTTTACCAGTCACTATTCATGCAAGTTAACATTTCAACTTTGGCTAAGCATTTGGCTACCGAAATTTCGGCAGCACTTCCCCTATAAATATGACACCCCGAGAATTAACTCGGCTCAAAATAACCAACAACAAGCCAACAACAACACCAATCAACAACAATAATCAACCAAAAATCGCTTACTAACATAGTTAGTCTTCTTTCTTCATAAAGCAACAACTTCCACACTAACTTCACATTTTCAAACTAATATCAATATTTTCATACTCATTTACTCATTCAAGACCATCAAATACAATTCAAGAGCGTTTCACATTATTTCACCGATTATACCAAAGTTTCACCGAAACCATAATTCGTTCAAAACTTCCAACTTCCAACATAACCTTCCATAACATATTTTCGCCTTTCAATTCCATTAGCAACCATCATAACTTACATCTTACAATTCATTTCCATAATTACATAAACTATAATAAAATCACATAAATTTCTCATAACAAACATACAACCAACTTCAACACCAACTTAACTCATTAAACCTTCTATTTACTTCATACTACCATAACAACATAATTAACATACTAAACAAGTTCAACCATTTTCCTTCACTCCACTACACCCCACGGCTACAACACAAACACACACACACACACGGCTCATTCACACACAATCACAACTCCATAATTTCCATGCAATTTCACTTATTCTAACATTCACAAACCTTCCATAACATAAAAGAAAACATGACATGCTTGCCTTTCCTCAATACACACACTCACGGCCATGGACAAATTCACACATACACACGGCCATGCACACACACACACCACACTCCCTTAATTCTCATCCAATTCTAGCCATTCTAACATGCATACTCATTTCATAACACAAAAGAATAGAATTCATACCTTATTCTTCAAATTCCAACTTGCCAAGAGAAGCTCTTTCCTTGCCTTGAAAATTATACCAACTTGGAGAGCATCTTGAACTTAGTAGAAATATAGGAAAATCACAATTTTTGGACCAAGGATTTAGCTCTAAGAATTTTTCTTCTTTTTCTTTCTCTCTTTCTCTCTCTTGGCCGTGCACTCTCTCTCTCTTTCTTTTCTTGTTCTTTCTTTGTTTTTCTTGAAGATTCTTGAAAACTTATCCCTTAATATAATTAGTCACATGACTAATTGGTGGGCTTGGGCCAAGCATGGCATGGCCGGCCACCCTCCAAAGTTGGGCCTCATTTTTCATCTTTTTTTTTTAGCCCAATTCATTAAAATCTCGTTTTGAAATTTCCGAAACACAATTTCCAAAATTCCAACTTTGCCCTTACGCCCTTTCCAACGTTTCCGCATTCAAGCTTCCATATTCGCCACACCCCTACTAAGAAAAATTCAAACATGGCCTCCTTTCTCATAAATCACAATTATTTCGAATTTTCCGATTGTGCAAAAAGGCGGGATATAACATCCTCCCCCCCTTTAAAACATTCGTCCTCGAATGTTAATTCAACCTCATGGTAGATCAAAATCAGTCGGGGAGGTCTACTTGCCATCTACATACTTACACTTGATCGAAGAACTTGTAACGGCTTTCATTTTCCAACTTCATCCGTCTTTCTCCGATATCACCGTATTGAGCCAGACGTACAGAAGCATATCGGACGAATCCATAATCAAAATCAGACACAAATCCGTAGTTAGAATCAGACACATAGAAGTATATCGTACGAATCTATAGTCGGAGTCGACATATAGAGATTCATCTACGTATTTGGAGTCGCAGGCGTACGTATAGACACATATACCGGACGATTCACACTCGAGGTCGATGTACGTACGTATGTCGACGTATCCGTGATCGTGCGTACATACGTAAATATATCGTACGTATTCGTATCGCAGTCGGATGTACAGAGATTTATCGACGATTTGAAATCGATCGTACGCACCAAAGTGTATCGGACGTAATTACGATCGGAATAGGACGCACAGAGATATATTAAACAGAAACGTAATCAGATTCAGAAGCACAGGGTTATGGTAAACAGAACTCCACCGAAAGCAGGGGCGCAGAAATGTGGCGTACCGAATCGCGATCAGAATCGAACTACCTTTACTATACTCCAGAGACTTACAGAAATTTCCTTGTCATCCTACTTACAAACATTTCCAATCGCTATTCAAATTTGCTTTGATTTCAGAACCGTACTGCTCTTCATTCTTCTCCGATCTCGTCTGTCTCACTCAGTGTAACCTTTTTAAGATCTCTAATCACTCCACATACTCAAATTCCACTTAAGTTACCCCAAATCCTCATTTAGTCTCCATATCCATATTTGCGAAAAATTCTCGACGTACTTCCCAGGGGGGTCACCCATCCCAGGATTGCTCTGATCTCAGCACGCTTAACTTCAAAACTTTTATGCATTCTGGCGCATTATCGATAATATCACTGCGTCAAATGCCCCACACGAACTTTGCCACGTAACTTAGGGCAGTTCAGCGCCTTAATAAATTTTTTTTTTCAGAAATTTTCGTAGCGGGTCCCACCCCGGTCCAAACTATACAATTATGCAACAAATACACATATATAGAACAAATTTCAATAAATACTCGTATACCTGTGGACGAGTCGCCTCCCACCGATCTAGTAAGCTATAGAGCGAGGGGTGCTCCTCCTCGTCACCCACCTCGTCTGAATCTGAGGGATATAGGTGGTCCGGCGACTCCTGGTTCACCGATGACCAGGATAAAGGGCTGGAATATGGCGTAACGCTCACTGAAGAAGCTGGCGGAACATAGTGCTCCACCATAGAGCGATCCGGCACAATGTCTGGGAGCTCCTCTCCCGTGCCCCCGCTCCATACTCGGACGGATCCGTGTCGTAGCCGCTCTCCGGGGGATCCTCCTCACCGGGGGTCGCAGTTTCCGGAGGGATCGTCGGCAGATCCTCCGAAGGACCGCCCGATCGAATAACCGGGGCTCCGTCTACTCGCCCCGGCGACATCCCCGGGGGCCTTTCGGGGCACCCCCATCCCCCTCATCGAACGCCTCTCTCTTCATCTTTATCAACCTACAATCACCTGCAAGGGGGAGGGTCAGAAATAATTTCCCAAAATACTGACGTTGTCGCCCTTTTGGAGCCTCGCTGTACATACAGCAATTCGTTGGAAGGACCCATCCTATTACATACAGCTCTATCGCACGATCTAAGATTCCAAGAAAGGGTAACATAACATCCTAGATGTCCTGTAGCCTCCTGTTTATAGATGTGGGGCCCAACACATCCATAAACAAGACTCTACGGACACGGCCGCAGTACATTCCGAGAACCGACCGCTCGATACCACTTTTGTCACGACCCAACCCCGTGGGCCGTGATCGGTGTCCTACTTGGACACCCATACGTACCTACCTAATCGTATCCGACATACCAAATTGCTAATCCGCTTAACGTACATAAATTCATACCGATATAAGGTGCGTCGCACCAACATACATATATGTACATACATACTGAAACCTGTACAGAAGCCGTTAGGGCTATTATATCAGACAAAGTCGCAAACTCGCACATACTTACCGAACAAAGCTGACAACCCATATCCCACAAACATGTCTACAGCCTCTAACATACGAACGTAATCGAAGACGGGACAGGGCCCCGCCGTACCCAAATGATCTTATATATACGTAACATAGATACAACAAAAATATATACCAAAAGTATCGCTCCGGATCAAAGGGAGCTCTCCAAACAAACAGACCGATGACCTAACCGGCGGCGTATCACGCGGCGCGTCGCACCGCGGGCATGTAACACGGTACCCCCCCCGAGAAGCAAGGGGGGGGTCGCACGAAGATCGTACCGAGTATGTAAAGCGGAAACATAACATACATAATTAAAATAACCGGAGTCGTATATGTAAAATCGTAACGGACGGAAATGCAGAAATAAAGCGGACGAAATCGGATTCGTAGCGGAGTCGGACTTACGAGCGTACGACGTAATCATAGCGCAGTCGGACTTACGAGCGTACGTACGAATCTTAATATGTTAGATTTAGAAATTTCGGCTGACGGAGGCACAATGCAGATCAGAGATACAGAAGTGTGACAGGCAGACTTTCAGACAAAACCAGATCTCAAATATATGTCGACGTAATCGTAGTCCGAATCGTACGTATGAACCGCGACGACGAATCATGCATGCGCAGTCATAATCATATACGTACGTACATACCGTATATCAAATCTCAATCACATACGTACGTATCCCGCCCTTTAATAAGGGACGCGGTAACGTAACCCGCCCTCGTAGTACGGGACGCGGTGGACGTACGGGGAATCGATCAAATGCCATCCCGGCCGCCATCCCCATAATATCACGTAATCAGATTATAACCGATCATATCGATACAGACAGATCCCGCCCGCACAATCCGAGGGACGCGTGAACAATGCGGTGGAAGTGCACGAATTACAACCCGGCCCGGCGCGGTGAAGGAAGCATTACATCCACGAACGTATCCATGAGAAACCATATACATACGTACCGACATACGTACTTAATAAAACCGAAATAGTTCGAAAAATGTATCAAATCGTAGAATAGGATTATATCGAACGAGTGTCCAGAATCGTTCCGTATATCGGACTAATATCAAGATTCAGATGGATGATCATAATACTTGTTAATTAACGGACGGAAGCATAATTAAGAGTTACTTATGAAAAACGAACAGAAATAGATCGATTTGAACCATACCGAGAGTATCAGGGTATTGTGGGCCCACCTCGGACCCAACCATAGTAAAATACGTAAATTATAGATAATAAACCTTAGGGAGTCGTCCGTAACCATCTTAGAGTGTTTCGACTCCATTTATGGAAGTTGCATACATATAGTGTGTTTTATCGACAAAAGCGAAGAAACGTTTCAATCTTATTGAATGGTTTTCGAGCTATTTTCAATCTCGAATTCCGAGAAGCAGAAGTACAATCGAGGCTCGCTTTCAAGCCTGTTAGACTCAGAACATGCCAAAGAAAGATAGGGAAGGCTTTACATACCTGAACTGCGCCTTACGCTCCTCAAATCTCAATTCCCGTTTCGTCCAAAAACTGCAAATGGTCATCTTTACCAATCACTATTCATGCAAGTTAACATTTCAACTTTGGTTAAGCATTCGGCTACCGAAATTTCGGCAGCACTTCCCCTATAAATATGACACCCCGAGAATTAACTCGGCTCAAAATAACCAACAACAAGCTAACAACAACACCAATCAACAACAATAATCAACTAAAATCGCTTACTAACATAGTTAGTCTTCTTTCTTCATAAAGCAACAACTTCCACACTAACTTCACATTTTCAAACTAATATCAATATTTTCATACTCATTTACTCATTCAAGACCATCAAATACAATTCAAGAGCATTTCACATTATTTCACCGATTATACCAAAGTTTCACCGAAACCATAATTCGTTCAAAACTTCCAACTTCCAACATAACCTTCCATAACATATTTTCGCCTTTCAATTCCATTAGCAACCATCATAACTTACATCTTACAATTCATTTCCATAATTACATAAACTATAATAAAATCACATAAATTTCTCATAACAAACATACAACCAACTTCAACACCAACTTAACTCATTAAACCTTCTATTTACTTCATACTACCATAACAACATAATTAACATACTAAACAAGTTCAACCATTTTCCTTCATTCTTCCATAACCCACGGCTACAACACAAACACACACACACACACGGCTCATTCACACACAATCACAACTCCATAATTTCCATGCAATTTCACTTATTCTAACATTCACAAACCTTCCATAACATAAAAGAAAACATGACATGCTTGCCTTTCCTCAATACCATGGCACACACACATGGACAAATTCACACATACACACACCATGCACACACACACCACACTCCCTTAATTCTCATCCAATTCTAGCCATTCTAACATGCATACTCATTTCATAACACAAAAGAATAGAATTCATACCTTATTCTTCAAATTCCAACTTGCCAAGAGAAGCTCTTTCCTTGCCTTGAAAATTATACCAACTTGGAGAGCATCTTGAACTTAGTAGAAATATAGGAAAATCACAATTTTTGGACCAAGGATTTAGCTCTAAGAATTTTTCTTCTTTTTCTTTCTCTCTTTTCTCTCTTGGCCGTGCACTCCTCTCCTCTCTTTCTTTTCTTGTTCTTTCTTTGTTTTTCTTGAAGATTCTTGAAAACTTATCCCTTAATATAATTAGTCACATGACTAATTGGTGGGCTTGGGCCAAGCATGGCATGGCCGGCCACCCTCCAAAGTTGGGCCTCATTTTTCATCTTTTTTTTTTTTTTTTAGCCCAATTCATTAAAATCTCGTTTTGAAATTTCCGAAACACAATTTCCAAAATTCCAACTTTGCCCTTACGCCCTTTCCAACGTTTCCGCATTCAAGCTTCCATATTCGCCACACCCCTACTAAGAAAAATTCAAACATGGCCTCCTTTCTCATAAATCACAATTATTTCGAATTTTCCGATTGTGCAAAAAGGCGGGATATAACAACACCATAAACAGGACTCTACCGGACACGACTTTGCAGACAACCCCCAAGACGAACCGCTCTGATACCAATTTGTCACACCCTTAATCCGGTAGGGTGTGATGGGCACCCGACCCTTACCTAGGGCCGAGCGAACCCGCTGACACTCGTGACACTCATAATCATATTGGGCCCTCATAGCATAACATAAGTATATAACGAAAATCTTTCGAAGAATAACATGCTATTTGCCTTTCTTGTATCAAAGGAAAGCTGTAACATATAAAACTTTTAATACAATGCGTAATGACACATCGGCTTACATAGCCGCTTCCACAATCGACATCTTATACCCACAACACGTCGCAACGTCTCTAATACGTAACATGAATCCATATCATAATACTTTGACTCGGCAAAGCACTCCGAGCAACCGGAGCTCGCCAATCCCGCCGGAACATCTCCTACTAATATCTTGACTCACACAGGGTGTACTTCCGCGCGGCATGAAACGCGACCCCGAAGAAAGCGGGGTCAGACGGAATATACCGAGTATGTAAAGCATGAAATGTAGTAAGCGAGATCACCTTCGAAGTAAAGAGTACGTAAAATCATAAGACTTGCCTTTTGAAAACATTTATCATGCATATGCATATATCGGTAAGTAAAGTCTCATCATAATCATATCGTCATATCATCGTACATATATATCGTACCCGGCCCTCCAGTGAGGGACTCGGTGAGTAAAATCATATCATAATCATGTATGCATGCGGATATACATATATATATACATACCGTACCCGGCCCTCTAGTGAGGGACTCGGTGAATAGCGTGTCCCGGCCCCGCTAGCAAGGGACTCGGTATGCCATCCTGGCCGCCATCTCCATCTCATCACATCATCATACATATACATATATATATATATATATAGCGTACCCGGCCCTCTAGTGAGGGACTCGGTGAACAATGCAGAGAAGTTGCACGAATGCATATATATATATATATATATAGCGTACCCGGCCCTCTAGTGAGGGACTCGGTGAACAATGCAGAGAAGTTGCACGAATGCGTACCCGGCCCGGGACTCGATGAAAGATGCATTGAGCTTGTACGAGCAGAGTAGTGAGAAACCATATGCACATAAATCATTTCCAAAGACTCAATGGAGTAATCATAATGAATCGTCATTCGAAATCCGGACAATAGTTATATCAAAAAGCTTTCGAACATTACTCGGAAACATATCGAATATCATAAGCATAACAGAGTATCGTAAAGATCATCATCATATGTCACATCAATCCGAGTCTGCCTCGGAACGTTACGGATATTAATCATTATGGAACTTCTTACAAGCATATCGAAGCCATCCGAGCCTTTCTATGAAAGTTACGGACGTTCGTAGTTTCGGAATCATTTAAGAATAAAACTCTTTTGAAAACAGAACTTTCATGCAATTTTCGACATTTAGTCATACAAAAACGTAAAGATCATAATTCGATTACATTAAGGATATGAACATCAAGAAACAAATAAGAATCATAAGCATGCTCGGATCGCGAGAATAGAATTACCTCGAAACTCGTATCATAGCTTACTTACACTAAGACATGCCAAAAAGAAAGGTGAGCTTTACATACCTTAGTCGCTTCCTAAATTAATCCAAACTTGGGTCTCGACTTCTCACGATCTACAATAACGTCATTAGGTAACAATCGTTAGCCATAGCACTTAAGAACTCAATTCCACATTAACACTTCGTCTATAAAAATTTCGGCAGCATCTCCCCTATAACTTCCACGTCCCCGAGAATTCAACTCGGCCAAATCAACAACAACCAAACCAACAACCATACCAACAATATCCATAGGTGATTCAAAACACATTCTAACATTAATAATTTCTCTCTACACAATTCGACAACATTTCATTCATATTCAATCTAACTACGACAATACATTTCTTTCTTCCAAATTTATCTATGACACCAATAATCCATCCATTTACAACATTATTTCCATAAATTCAAGGAACTATGTTAGAATCACTTTAAGTTCTAATCAGCCCGCAACCAATTACAACTTCGATATGAGTCATCAAACCTTCATTTTCATCACACATTCCATAACAACAACAATTAAAATACTAAGTAAAATGAGTCCATTCCTTCCACATCAAAACAGCCCATTCTCGGCCACAACACCCACATACATGCTTTCATGAACTTTCATCAATTTCTATATATCACAACATGTACAAAACATGCACAACCACAACAACCAAATTGCTAAATAAAATTAATTCATTTGTTCTACACAACACACTATATTCGGCCACAACTTCAACATGCATATTCTCATGAATTATCATCCGTTTCTATACCTTACATTTCAACAACAACAACAACCAACATGCTACATAAAGTTAACTCATCACTTCAATACCATACAACACATATACGGCCAAACATGGCATGTACACGGCCATACACCAACACACATATTTTCATATATTTCATCCATTTCTACATTCTACGACATTCACAATCATCCATAACATATAAAAGAAGGTTAAACTCTTACCCTTTCCACTTAGCTTCCTTCGTGGCTAGAATTTGTAACTCACAAAAATAAATGTTCTACTTGCTCCAATGACCACTTCACCTTGCTAGGGACCTTCCAATTAGTAGAAAATAATTTTTGAGCAAATTTTTTTTCAAGGTTCTTGCTTTTCCCAAGCTTGGCCGAACCTAGCTCCCTCTTTCTTCTTTTTTTTTTTTCCTCTCTCCAACTTCTTATGTTGTAAAAAAATAGTGAACCCTCTAGATGACTTATTCTTGCTAACATATATATATATATATAGCTCCCACAAGCATGTGAGGGGCACATGTCCTCTTTCTTGAAACTCCTTTAATATTAAAAAAAAATACGATGACTAATTGTTCCCTTTTTCTAGAATTTTCTTCCTTTTTCTTTAAATTAAAAGATGACTTATAAGCCTTGGTCCATACATATAATCACATGGCCATAAAATAATGGGACCCACATACATGTACACACACTCCACAAGGCCAAATGGCCCTTTTCAAGAATTTTCAAGACTTTTTGTGAAGTTTCCATTTTACCCCTAGCCTTCCACAATATTTTCATGAACCCCTTTGTGAATTTTTTTTTCTTTTTACCCTTAAACTCTCATACCAATAAAATATGACCACTCAACTTTCTCTCCTATTCCCATGCAAACCCTAACCTTATTCTAAACCTTCATGGCGGCGCTGGCCACTGGTCAGCCACCTTTGGTGGCTGGCCAGCCTTTGGCAATCTCCTCCACACTACAATTCCCTCCTTTGACCACCCCTTCTTCCTCCACGAACCCTCACATGGCAGCATCTTGCTCCATAAACCCTACAAACCCTAAAAACCCTAACCCTAATAGCCATGAAAACCATGCAGACACGATGACACGTACTAAGAACTTTGCAACAATAGTGAATAAAGATGGTAATGACACCATGCAGACGATGGAAAATGTCATTGAGCCTATTCTAATCAAATCAGTCGATATAGTTGATGGAGAACACGTGGTGGAATGGACAGAAGCAGAAGTTGATCATATGAACATAATTGAGAAGCTCCAATATGTTGTAATTGGTAAGTTCTCATATGGCTGGCCAGAACTTGAAGAATTGAGGACTCAGATCCCATTGCAGTGTGGGATTAAAGGAGACTGTCGTATTGGATTGTTTAGAAATAGACATATCCTTATGAGGTTTGAAAGGTTTGAAGACTACCTACAGATGATGGCAAAGACGGCTCATTACATTAAGTCGAGAGATGGAGGAATGTACCAGATGAGGCCTTTGTTATATGATACTAGATTCAAAATTGATGAGGAAACTACAATGGCGATGGCTTGGATATCCTTTCCAAATTTATTGCCAACTTTCTTTGTGAAGAACTCTTTATTCTCTCTAGCATCAGCAGTTGGTAAACCATTGCATCTGGATATGGCCACAATTAATAAAACTCGACCAAACTGTGCTAGAGTTAAAGTTATAGTAGATCTTGCTGCTAATCTTCCAAAAGTAGTTAACATGAAGATCACAGATGAGAAGTCTGGTATTTCTAGGATTGTCAAGGTACAAATTCAGTATGATGTATTACCCAAATACTGCACAAGGTGTAAGTTGCAGGGTCATAATGAAGAAGGTTGCAGGATCTTACATCCAGAACTGAGAGTGGTACATATAGAAAAAGAAGACAAGGGAAAGACTGCAGAATCTCAAGATGCTCAGCCAAATAAGGGGCATCATAGGAATTTTAGAAGACCAGGGGGGAGATATGGTGGAGGCCCTGAAGATTGGAATACTGTCAAAGATAAGAGGGTGTTTACAAAAGAAAAGAATCCAGACAAGTTTATAGATGGGAGACCTATAAATGGGAATGTAGCAGAAGTTCAAACTCAAAATGCTTTTGAAGCTTTGCAGAATGAAGGGGTTGTGGAACAAGGAGTAGAACCTGTGGAGGATGAACTAACCTTGCAAGTAGAAGAGGTGGAAGTTAACACTGTGGGGTTGAATGTTAATATAGTGGAGGATAGCTCTCCTGCAATTGAAGTCAAGGAGAAGGAGGACAAGGTTGAAAAGTTTGATATAGTGCAACAACCTAATGTAGCAGACCAAGTTCAAGAAGTTGTGCCACCTATAGGTACATCCAATATAGAAGAAGGAGTAGACAAAGAGAAGGAGATCATAGTAAATAGAGAGGAAGCTGAGAACAAAAGGGAAACTGGACAAGTTCACAGTAACCAAGAGGAGGTGGTAGTAGATCATGATGGTTTATTAGAAGTTAGTTCTCCTTCTAATAAATGGGGGGATAGGGTGGATGAGGAAAAGGATATGGGAGGTGATGTGGTGAATGGAGATAGTGTTGGCATAGATGATCCAGGGGGAGGTGGACTCCATTCACCACTCAACTATAATCCCAATGCAGGGAAAATGCTATTGTTCTCGGTAGTTCATTGGCTCAAGAGAGAAAAAGAGAGAAAAATAAGAGGAAAACACCATTCACCTCAACCAACTGCTGAAAATGCTATTGTTTGAAGTTGATTCTCAACCTTACGCTTATCAAGATTGATTCCCCTATGTAGAGATTACATGATATTGTTTCCCATAATGCTGGAAATATAGACAGTCATCTGGAGGATAAAGAGAATTGTCACATTAATGAGGATGACCTGGAGGAGTCTGTTGAGCAGAAGCTTGAGCAGGTATGCAAACAAGCTGATATTTCTCCAACATCAAAGGTCAAAGGTGGAAGGAAAGGCAAGAAACAGATAGAAGGAAAGAAACCTTTAGGTGTAGAGCCACAACAACCTACCAGGGTTGTGCCAAAGAGATCTGCCAGTACTAAGTCAAAGTTTTAAATGATGATTAAAACATTCATTTGGAATATTAGATCAGTGCAGACACAACAAGCTTTTCACAGACTTCAAATGCTACATAGACATCACAGGTTTATGTTAGTTGCCTTAATGGAGCCTTTTCAACATGTTAGACAGATACAAAAATTCAAAAGGAGGTTAGGGATGCATCAGGCTGGTGCAAACTGTAGTGGAAAGATTTGGTTTTTTGTAGAGGAGAATGTAGATGTGGAAATTGTATCTGACACTGCACAACAGATCACCTTAAAACTGTTTCTTCAGGAGCAAAATAGATCTCTTATAACAACCTTGGTCTATGCTAAATGTGATGAAGTAGAAAGAATGCCACTTTGGGATAGTATTTATCATTTAGCTGGTTCCTATGACATGTCTTGGCTAGTAGGGGGAGACTTTAATGTAGTGATGAGTGAAGAGGAAAAGATAGGTGGAGTCCCTGTAGTCCCTCAGGACTATGAGGATTTTGCCTTTTGTATCAACTCATGTGATTTATTTGAAACAGGTTTTAAAGGCAGTCCTTTTACATGGTGGAATGGCAGGGCTGGGGATGATTGTATATTTGAAAGATTGGACAGAATCTTCTTTAACTCACATTTTCAACAATGGTTTGGTCACATTGAAGTGGAGCATTTATCAAGGACTGGATCTGATCATGCCCCACTTCTTATCACTTTGGGTGAGGAAGTTCAGACTTTCATAAAACCATTCAAAGTTTTTGAAGTTTTGGACTGAGCATAAAGACTTCTTGGACATAGTAAGGCTGAATTGCTCTGAGGAGAGTATTGGCAATCATTTTTTTTTTTGGTTTTTAAACAGAAGATCAAGATAGTTAAAGGGGCTCTATCTGCTTGGAGTAGACTGGCTTTTGGAGATATCTTCAAACAACTTATCATCAGGGAAGATATAGTGAGAATTAAGGAACAACTGTTTGAAGATGATCCTTCTGCAGAAAATAGAATAGTCTTGCAGCTTGCTCAGGCTGAACTAAAGAAGTATTTACATTATGAGGAAGAGTTTTGGAGACAAAAAGCAGGTTACACTTGGTTCTCTGAAGGTGATAGAAACACCAGGTTTTTTCACAATTTAGTAAATGGAAGGAGAAAAAGGTTACAGGTGAATAGAATTCAAATTTCTGATGGTGAGTGGATAGAAGATAAGGAGCAGCTTGCAGCAGAAGCAGTTAACTTCTTTCAACAACAATTCACTCAAGAGGAGGGGGCTCTAGATTTTGGGATGCTGAAGCATATTCCACAGATGGTCTCTTCTGAAAGCAATGATTTGCTTTGTGCACTTCCATCCCTGGAAGAAGTAAAGAATGTTGTTTTTGAACTTAAAGGAGAGAGTGCTTGTGGTCCTGATGGATTATCAGGAACTTTCTTTCATTCATGTTGGGACATTGTAGGAATGGATGTATTCAGAATGGTTCAGGCTTTCTATGAAGGTCATACTCTCCCAAAATCAGTAACTCATACTAATTTGGTGTTGATCCTAAGAAATCAGTAGTTCACACTTTTGGGGATCTCAGACCAATTAGCTTGAGTAACTTCATAAACAAGGTCATTTCAAGAGTGGTTCATGGAAGACTGGATAAAATTCTACCAAGTTTGATCTCTAGCAACCAGTCTGGTTTTGTGAAGGGAAGAAGCATTATTGAGAATGTGTTGCTTACTCAAGAAATTGTCACAGATATTAGAAAGAGAGGTAAACCTGCAAATGTGGTAATTAAGTTAGATATGGCTAAGGCATATGATAGAGTGTCCTGGCTATATTTAACTAGGGTGCTGAGAAGAATGGGATTTGCAGAAAATTTTGTGGATCAGATATGGAGGCTGTTGGCAAATAACTGGTATTCAGTTTTGTTGAATGGCCAATCTTATGGTTTTTTCCACTCCACAAGGGGTGTGAAGCAAGGTGATCCATTGTCACCTGCTCTATTTATACTTTCAGCAGAAGTGTTGTCTAGAGCACTTAACTCTTTATTTGAGCATGATCAGTATAAGTGCTTTGGTATGCCTAAATGGAGTGCAAACCTCAATCATCTTGCTTATGCAGATGATACCATCATCTTTGCATCAGCTGATAAATTATCATTGGAACTGACTATGAATGTTTTGAGAGATTATGAAAAGTTGTCAGGTCAATTGATAAATAGAGAGAAAAGTTTCTTTTACATGCATCAGAAGTCAGCAGTGCAGTTATGTCAAGAAGTTGAGCAGGTAACTGGTTTTACAAGAGGCATGTTTCCCTTCAAATACCTTGGCTGTCCTATCTTCCACTCTAGAAAAAGGAAAGTTTATTATAATGATCTCATTAAGAGAGTGAAAGATAGGCTGCAGAACTGGAAAGGAAGGTTGTTATCATTTGGAGGGAAGGCAGTTCTTATCAACAGTGTTTTACAAAGTATGCCAATGTACCTTCTTTCTGCAATGGCACCTACTAAGTACACACTAAATGAACTGCATAAAATCTTTGCAAGATTTTATTGGAGTAATAAGGAAGAAGGCAAGAGTAGACACTGGTCAGCTTGGCTGAAAGTGTGTGTTCCTAAACAGGAGGGAGGATTGGGATTTAGGTCCCTTTTTGATGTATCAAAAGCTTTATTCACTAAGCTATGGTGGAGATTCAGAACTTCTGGTACTCTGTGGTCAACATTCATGTGGAATAAGTACTGTAAGAAACATATTCCAACCAGGGTTCAATGGAAAGGAGGCTCACAATTATGGAAGAAGATGCTAGAATCTAGAGATGCTATAGAAGGGGAGATCTGGTGGGAACCAAGAAATGGTTCTGCTAACTTTTGGTTTGACAACTGGACTAAACTTGGTCCTCTTGCCCAGCTTATGCCAGCTAATTTCCCTATGGATGACAGTATTCAGGAGGTTGCAGATGTTATGGAGAATGGGACTTGGAATTATCAGACATTACAACAAACTGTGCCAGAAGATATTGTTGATCATATAAGAAAGGAGATGCACATTGACACTCCCTCAGAAAATATGGATAAGGCCTGGTGGATGCTCACTAGTAGTGGTAAGTACACTGTTAGTAGTGCATGGGAAGTAGTAAGACAAAGAGGTGACTCAAACTGGTGTTACAAGCAATTCTGGACAAAAGGTTTGCCTTTCAAGATTGCTTTCTTCTTGTGGAGAGTGTGGAAGCAGAAATTACTTGTTGATGATGTACTTGCAAAGATGGGGATAGCTATTGTATCTATATGTAGGTGTTGTTCTCAGCCCCACCAAGAAACAATGAACCATATGTTTGTGACAGGTCAATATGCTGCAGATATATGGAAGATGTTCTCAGCAGCAGCAGGTGTGCAAGGCCCTTTTATTCAAGTTAATCAAACTATCAAGAAATGGTGGGACACAAAGTGTTCTTCAAAGCTGAAACCATTATACCAAGCAGCTCCTGCAATCATACTTTGGCAACTTTGGAAAAGAAGAAACACAGTTTTGCATGGTGGTAACATGTCTAGGCATAGGGTCATATATGAGATTAATCTTAATCTCATCCAACTGGCCAAAACTAGATATCCATGGATGACAAATTTGCCAAACTCTTGGCCTCAGCTGGTACAACATTTGGAACAATATAGGCCTCAGATACAATACATACTGGTTCAATGGTTTAGCCCTCCTGCAGGATGGCTCAAATGTAATAGTGATGGTGCCTCCAGGGGAAATCCTGGTCCTAGTGCATCTACATTTTGTGTGAGAAATCATGAAGGAGAGTTCATTCATGCTACTGCTAGCAGGATTGCAGATACAACTTGTCTATGTGCAGAGGCAAAAGCAATGCATGATGGCATTATATTTTGTGTAACACAACATCATTTACCACTGATTTTGGAGACTGATTCACTTGGTTTAATGAAGATAGTAGAAGGGGAATGGGAAGTTCCATGGAGTATTAGTATGGAGGTGCAGAAGATTAGAGAATGGAGGAAGAAGGGACTGATACAAGTTAGACATGTGCTGAGAGAGGGCAACCAGCTTGCTGATTTTCTAACTAACTATGTTTTTGATTTTGCAGGTACTCTTAATTTTGAGCTATTTACTGATTTACCAACTGCAGCTAGGAGACTTGTAAACATGGATAAAATGCATCTGCCAAGCTTCAGATTTAAGACAGTAATTCCAAGGGAGCCAGATTAAAGCATGCAATTCATAAGTCCAAATGTAGCAACACTGAAAGCTGCAGATCATTGTTGATAGGAATATCAAGGTAGAGGTATTTCAAGATCAAGTTTATCGTCTTGAGTCGTTCCTAAGCAAATTCTATCCAATGTGTGGTCTTAACATCATGTTCAGCCTGTTGGAAGAATCTCCTTAGTGATAGAGGATAAGTACAGATAAACTGTCATATTCAAAAATATTCATATTCAAGTTCAGGAGACTCAGATTATAGACAGCTTTGGCTAGCATAAAAAGCCTGATGTTGCACAATTGCAAGTTGGAAGGATACTTCTTTTGGCATTTGATTACATAGCACCTGGTGAGAGCTTGAGGTGACTGAAATGGAATCAAGCCAAGGCTTGAAATGGTAATGCATTCATTAGGCTAGATATAGCTACTTAAGCTGTTTTACCTTTGATTTCTAGGCACTTTTGGCCTTGTAACCTTTTTTACTTTTGCTTTTTTTGCTTTCTTTCCAATTCTGTACAGAACTTTTTTAATAAAATTCACAACTATGCCGAGTGCTAGTTGTTTTAATTAAAAAAAATGATTTCTGTAATGTTATAAGTCATTTGGAAATTAATTTGCATATTTTTTACAATTATGATACTTTTGCTAAATTTAACCAAGAGAGAAAATAATTTACCACAATTATTCACTTAATTGTCAAAATTGTTAAAATGTCAATTTGCAAAGTATTTTACTCTGTTTAATGCAAGGAATCTGGTTAATTAAATAAATTAACCATTTTTACCCCTCAATTCTTGTTTAATCAATTTATTAGAATTTTGTCATAATTAATTAAGTATTTAATTGTGATTAATTCTGAAAATTGCCCACTAATGGCTGTAATTGAAATAATCAATTAATAGCCCAATTATGACCCAATTGAAAGTAAATTCTATGAATTGAGGTCATTATTGCAAAATTAGCCTTTTAATTGTTATCTAGTTTAATTGTGACCTTATATGAAAGGGCCAAAATCATTGGTCTGATTAATTAAGGTCATTTTTGCAAATGTTACCCTAATATGGCTAATTGGACCAAATAAGGCCATAATTGAAATAGCCTGGTCTTAAAATTAAGCCAATATTAGGCTATTGTTTGCAAGGTTAGTCTTTAGTTGCTTAATTAACCTATTTTAATCATAATTAAGGGTCTAAACTAATTTGTCTATTCTTAATTATGGTTATTGATTAAAAACAAGTGTCGAAATCCGGCGTATATACACACATATACACAGATATACATGTAATATACATTTATATCGCATGTATACATACATACATATATATATATATATATATATATATATATATATAGCAGCCAGGCCCCCTTATGCTTAAAGATTGGACCGAGGTCCAGCCCAAAAGGGCATGACCCGGCCTAATGCGATTATAAGAGGGGCAAAAGCCCCTTTCCATTTTCATTTTTCCGCCTCCAGACACACCCCGCGTCTCTCCCTTTCCCCTCACCCCAAACCCTAGCGCCGCCATGATGAGAAAACCCTCTCTCCTCGTCACCATTGCCTGAAACGGCAAAATGGCAGGTGGTACACGCTTTTTACAGTCATGGTTCAACCATTTGAGGCAACAATTAATTCTTCATCATGACATCTCACCAAACGCTACCTTAGCACGGTCAAATCCTCTCCTCTCTCTTACTTTTACAATATTTGAATGGTCTTTGACTGATTTCCTTTAATTACCTTTGTTGTTTTGCGAATTTGAATCCTCAAACGTAATTGGTTCAATGGTAACCACGAGGATCTGTTGAGGTTGGGTAAAATCTGACCCTTTATTTGTTTTTCACACTCAATCCACACTGCACGATGACGATTGTGAGGAAACAAGTCCAAAAAATGGACTTGTCCCATATCGGTGCGATTAGGGTTTGGGGTTTTTGGGAGTTTTCTATATAAAGGACCCTAAGTTACATTGTTGGACACACTGGGGACACTAAAAATTATCAGATAATCTATTACACTCGAAATACCTAAATTTTCTGAGCAATTTGCTTCAAAACTTTAAGAGTTCGAGTTAGTTTTAAAATTTAAAAGCTTTCTTTTTTTTGTGTGTGGGCTCCGTGGTTCGTGTATTTGGGGTTTGGGGAGCAAAAGAGGTCTCCAAGTCCAAGTCTCGATCAAAGGCTGCGCACGAGAAAGGTAATTCTCTTGCCCTTGTTAATTTTCTTGCCCTTTTTTTGGTGTTTATATGTAATCTATGTGTTAGTTATGTGTAGTTTAGTGTGGTTTTGGTTAAGTCTATTTTATATGTTGTTGAAGTTAAATAGACTTAGATTGGTTATTATGTAAATATAATTTAGGTGTCATTAACTTTAAAACTTGTTTGCTAAGTGTGTGTTTAGCTTAACTCCTACTGTCACGACCCGTCTAGGGGCCGCAACGAGTACCCGATACTTGTACCGGGCACCCCCTGTCATATGTCTTGTTCTTATTACTAAGTGGGCCGTATGAATACGGGCAATTTTTTTTCCATAACCTCGCCGATAATAGCATACATGTAAACGAGTAGTAATGATCAACTGTACTGACATATCACACGGCGACAAAGACAACTAGGTTATGAACACCTGACTGTACATATCTGTCTACGAGCCTCTAAACAAAATACATGTGATTACAAGTGACTGGCTGTGTTTCAAATATATACATAAGAGTAGTACCCAAAAATAGTAGCTCCGGAACAACTGGAGCGCCTTTCAATGTACAGCGGGAAAAGCTCACAGGAGTCGAGCCGTCAACCCGTCGACTCGCGTGGCATGAGACGCAGCCCCCGAAGAAAAGGGGTCGGTACGAGCGAGTACCGAGTATGTGAGCCACGGAAATAATACAATGAAACATGTAACATATGGGCAATAATAACATGTGGGTACAAAGATCATATAACGAGATAAAAGGACAATCGTACTGTGGTGCCTTTCTTGCCGGATGTCATGCTTGCTTATCATATATTTTTATTCAAAACATTTCGTGTCATATACATGTGAAAATAACAAGTCATGTCGCCGAAATACGTCGGCTTCCCACATGTGTCCCGCGTCCGGGCATCCCGCGTCCGGATGGAATTACGCCACCGACCGGTGGCAATGCGTCTATAGCGCAACGGTATCCATTCCCCAAAATTCCCCATTTTCATATACATATCATATACATGTCATATACATATCATATAAGCGAAGTACGCATAAGAACCCAAAGAAAGTCAGTGTGTCTATCGGGGTGACGTAAGGTCGGTAGCCCCGATTACCTTATGGAATAACCACGGTCGCTTCGTCTCACCTTGAAAGAACAAACATTATAAGACGAGACTAGCAATGTATAGCAACACCACAAGAAAACTTAAAACAGGATTATAAAGTTTCAATAAAATAAGTGATGGGAATCCGTATGCACGTATATCGAGACTCGAGTGACAAACATGAAAACACGGTCATTATGTCCCATTGGGTCATCCACGAAGGTTTCAAGACATTTCAATTTCATTTCCAAAGGTTTCGGACGTTTGAACATCATTTTACCTTAAAGCACAAGTTTTGGGTTCAATTCTCTTACCGAATGAATAGTGAATAAGTTTAGGTGTCGTTTCCAGAGGTAGACTTTTCCCGAGGGTCGGATTTTGACCTATACTAA